>NC_084706.1:20002724-20309715 GCF_033807575.1 Cydia pomonella | reverse complement strand
GGTAGATGAAAGTATGTATAACTACAGGAAAAATAATAGTACAGTATCCGACGATAAATATAGCACATCGGTCCTTGAAAAGAGAATATGGAAGACAACGAGAGTGAAAGAGACAACGCTCGACGAAGCCGAAAATCCGATGTACAAAATTTTTTGTCGTACAGAAATGAAACTTCCTACAAAACCGAAGTTTGACAGCGATTTAGGGACGAACCATGTTGTCCCTTTCTAATGCATGGCGCTCTTTAAACGGGCTTATTATTAAATTTCAATCAGGACGGTAACCGACCTTTTAGGAGTCCACGGGAGTCGCATCGGGGGACTGATGAGGGGGACCCAAGAATCCCAAGATGCTTAATACATTAGTTTTTCTAGATTTTTTCTATATTTCTCCATATTAAGCATCCTACAAAATATCTTCGTTTAAAATTGGCGCACAAGAAGAAAATTTTACTAAAAGGAAAGTTTTAATAACCTACTTAATTCTATTGTACTTGTGTACAGGATAAAACCTCTGGCGTCATGGGAATTTGATACAGAGCATTAAACAAGAGCGGTTGGGTAATATTAATTTTCTTATTGGACAGGAAATAATATTTATACAATAAGACAATTAACATCATTAATTGGTAACAATTTCCTTATTGTGTTCATTGAAATAATATAATAAGAGACTTGCTCGTTATAAAACCAGAGACGTAATCAGGATGTGAATCTTTTTTTTTTCACATAATATATTAGGAGAACTGCTCGTTATAAAGTCAGAGACGTAAACAGGATGTGAATCTTTTTTTTTTCACATAATATATTAGGAGAACTGCTCGTTATAAAACCAGAGACGTAATCAGGATGTGAATCTTTTTTTAGGGTTCCGTAGTCAACTAGGTACCCTTATAGTTTCGCCATGTCCGTCCGTCTGTCTGTCTGTCTGTCTGTCTGTCTGTCTGTCCGAGGCTTTGCTCCGTGGTCGTTAGTGCTAGAAAGCTGAAATTCGGCATGGATATATAAATCAATAAAGCCGACAAAGTCGAACAATAAAATCTAAAAATTTAATTTTGTTGAGGGTACCTCCCCTACACGTAAAGTGGGGGTGAATTTTTTTTTCTGCTTCAACCCTACAGTGTGGGGTATCGTTGGAAAGGGCTTTCAAAACTAAAAGGGGTCTTCAACAAACATTTTTTGATAAAGTGAATATATTCGGAGATAATCGCTCTAAAAAAAAATGTGTCCCCCCCCTCTAACTTTTGAACCATAGGTCCAAAAAATATGAAAAAAATCGTGGAAGTAGAGCTTAAGAAAGACTTTAAATGAAAACTATAGCGGACATGATCAGTTTAGCTGTTTTTGAGTTATCGCAAAAAGTTTCCCCTTCATAGTAAAAAGACTTTAATTAGGTACTGATTATGCAAATTTGCCTATTTGTTTAACTCGCGTGAAAGGTACCGTTTCATCCCTTGGTTAACAATTTACTTTAAGCACCAGTTTAGCTTATTGTGACGGAAGAGTAACTACGGAACCCTACACTGAGCATGGCCCGACATGCTCTTGGCCGGTTTTATTTTATTTCATATTAAAAAGAAAATAACTTCATAACTTCGTACTTTAAGTTGACGACCGGTCTAGCCTATAGTATTTAGTGGTTACCCTGCCTATGAAGCCGATGGTCGTGGGTTCGAATCCCGGCAAGGGCATTTATTTATTTGTGCGATGAGCACAGATATTTGTTCCTGAATCATGGATGTTTTCTATGTATTTGTATATTATATATATCGTTGTCTGAGTACCCACAACACAAGCCTTCTTGAGCTTACCGTGGGACTTAGTCAATTTGTTCATCTCAATTCAGATTCAGATCAGATTATTTTAGTTTACGATAAGTACATGAGTACATGCAAATACAGTTATACGGGTATATACAATTATTTACAATATTTAGGTACATTAATTACTTAATCTAGCTAAAAATATAATGTATAAAATAATTCCAATCTTGTGTTATATGAATGTCAAATATTACTATTATGTAAAAAACAAATAAAAAAGTGAACCTTACAATGTATCCCTAACACAATTTAATCAAGTGCGTTGGCAAAATAATCGTCAATTTGTGTACAAATTGTGTTTAGAATAGTTATTTACGATACAAGTGCAGAAAATAGGAACTTCGCAACGAGTGGTGATCAATTAAAACACAACCGAAGGGAGTGTTTGAAATAGCCACGAGTTGCGAATTACCTATTCGCACGTATATCGTACAACGTTTTAGAGTAAATATGGCCCTAAGTTTCGACATATGCACGGAAAGTGCTCATTCCCGCACGCGTGGGAGAAAGTAGCACCATATGTACTGTAAAAAGTTTTTAAAGAATAGCATGCACTAGCCAGCCTTTTGCAGACGGATTATATCTGGTTGGCCCATCTCAGATAAGGATCGAGTTCCACCCCTGAGAATTTAACACATTCGGCCTTCTGTATTGGTACATCACAGTCGAAGTCGGTATTTTTAGGGCTACGTCGAAATAGAGTGTAATAACTTTTCTCAAGATTGATTTTAAGGCCATTGTAAGTAAACCAATTTTCTATTTGATGCCCGCATTTTTTAATCATTACATTAAACTCATGGGTGGCGCATTCAAAATGATACTGGTATCATCAGCGTATAGATAAGGTGTTCCATAGGTTAGAGATTGAGGTAAATCGTTTATGCAAAATTGAAATAATAATGGGCCAAGAACAGAGCCCTGAGGGAGCCCGTATTTTACTACAGCTTCTTCAGAACGAGCTATGTTTTCAGAATCTCCATCCGATATTTCCACACATTGAGTACGGTTAATTAAATATGACTCAAAGAGACTCAGAGCGGAGCAACTCCGTAATATTTATTATTTATTTATAAATGATGGTCAACCAACAACAATTATTTATTCAATAGCATCATACCGGTGATAATACTGTAGTGTTGTGAGGCCAGTTTAAATTGAATGAAGTCACTAAATGTAATCAATCTTCTTGGTATATCTCACTTTTCAATCGTAATTGACCGAAGCGTTAGCGGAGGTCTCCGTTTTGACTCGGGTAAACTGCTCTCGTATGTCCGGATTTTCTCCTCTACAGGTAGCAATTCTCAACTGATTCTAGTGAAATTTGTGGAGCAGATTAGTAATTAAATAGGTTTTTCTGTAGTTTCGGTTTTTTCGGAAATGTTCAAAACGGTGGAAATTTGCATAAAAAACTTTTTAAGCTTATAAATCTAACCGTGAGTTCCTCCGCTTACAAAGCCACTGGTGTTAATTATTTTAAACGATTAACCCAAAAACATAAAACACAATGTCATTACATTATAGAGTCAGACCAAGATAAGTTGGCAGCGATTTTGACAGCCCAGACAGTGCAAGTGTTATTTTAAACATAAAACTTCTATGAAATTATGACGTTACTTAACACTTGCACCGGGTGGGCTATCAAAATCGCTGTCAACTTATCTTGTTCTGACTCAGATCTTCTGATTTTTTGGATCAGTTCAAAGGCTTATTTAGTGTTCTATGTTAAATTAGATTAAATTAAATATCATTTATTTTCAGGCAACTATGGCCCATATCTTAAAATATCTAACATAAAAATCTTAAACTATAAATATCATTTTGACGACGCAGTTTTCGGTTGCGCCCCCTGTTCTGGTACGGGATTCGGCAGATTCCCACGAAACCGCCGAAATATCACACCTTTCGGCCAGAAGTCTGCGCTCGCGATGGTTTCCAGCAGCGGCCGCGGGACGCGCACCACTAACGATTTCGATACTTTCAGCTCGTAACGAATCTTCTTGCGGACATATTCCACCATATCTTCTAAACCATCTCATCATCATCTTCTTATATGTTAAGTAATAAATAAATCGTTATTTAAAATTAACACATGAAATTAGGAAAAAAACTTACCTAATGCACAACATAATGTAATCACGGTTAAAGCAATTAAACTGAACCCGAACACGGCCATTATCTAAACTATCAGTACGGAATAAAACTGGAGCACCCTTTTTATATTATCGTTACTCTTGAATATATCACCCACATATGTTTATGCTAATTCACTAATTGACAATGTGTCATATCCTATGAGTAGTTAAGAAGCGAACACGTCTATTTTTCATGAAACATCAAATATAAAAATCAGTTTAAGTACAATATTAAATTTATTGAATAACCTAATATGAAAGTAAAAAGCGAGCGTTGCGAAAATACTCCCTTTACTCGTAATGTGCATGATAAATAAATAAATATTATAGGACATTATTACACAAATTGACTAAGTCCCACAGTAAGCTCAATAAGGCTTGTGTTGAGGGTACTTAGACAACGATATATATAATATATAAATATTTATAAATACTTAAATACATAGAAAACACCCATGACTCAGGAACAAATATCCATGCTCATCACACGAATAAATGCCCTTACCAGGATTTAAACCCGGGACCATCAGCTTCGTAGGCAGGGTCACTAGGGATACTTTCTAATTTCCGTTTAGCCTATTGTTTTAGAAGGGTAACTACGGAACCATATACTGAGCATGGCCCGACATGTTCTTGGCCGGGTTTTAGTTACGGCCCGATTCGAACTTTAAGATACGTCAAACATTTGCGAAAGATACGAAATGGATCATCAAACAAAAAACATCATCAAAAATAAAAATAAATAAAAAGGGGTTACAAATTTGTATCCGGTATAAATATTCTTTTAGCGATGGTATTGAAACTTCGTAGAACGCTTTACAGTACCCCTAGTGTAAATAAATTCGATTTTGAAAAGTGACGTACGCGTTTGCGTTTAGTCTCATTTTGTATTGGATTTAGAAAGAGCGCGCCAAGCGGGACGTTTTGGAAACTCAAAATCCTATACAAAATGAGACTTAACGCAAACGCGTTCGTCACGTTATGATGTCGATAAAATTTACACTAGGGGTACTGAACAAGAAAAGTAATATCATCGTTTTAGAAAATTTATCCACCATTGGGTTAAAGGGGGTTGTAAGTTTGTATCGAGAACAAATCTTTTTTTAGTCAAGGAGTCGTAACTTGTAGAATGACATTGTGATAGTTAGGCAAACGTTACGTGTTGTCAAATTATGAAAATAGTATTCAACCCAACCAATTGCAGTCTGGAGGCAGCGAAAATAGCATTTTTGCTGCCTCCAGACCTCAGATTGCAAGTCGCACGCTCTTACCGCTACCAGCGCTCCATTTCAATGAAATTAAAAATAAAAGACAAAATCAACATCTCTGTTTTACTAATAGCATATGTATCTGCTCCTTAACACCCTGACTTCAGTTCGAGTTACACTGTAGAGTAGGGCAGTACGAGTATCTAAAACGCCATATTTCGATTGAAGAGTCGCTGTGGTTAAGCTGTTATTGCCTTTACGATTTTGTTACACAATTTCTCCGAATCACTTATCTCTCGAGTGGATGGTGTTTCCACTTCAGTGCCACCGTAAACTGACATAGAGTGGTTGGTTATTCCTTAACGGCATTCAACCGTTTACAACCAAATGATGCTAGAAATCAACCCCCATTTATAAATGTGTTCATAATATGATTTATAGTGTTTAGTTTTAAAATATATTGTTATATATTAAAGTCTGACCAGTAATATATGATCATGCGCACATATTGCGGAATTTCATTTGAACTACATTTTTCATACTAAACTGAACTGTCACCCAATACATAAGAATAATAGCGCCCTCTTGACAATGATCATATATTTCTGGTCGGGCTTTATGTTAGTTATAAGGTGCCTGAAATGAAGATTTTGATTTCATAAAACTACAAGTCCGCAACAAGCTCAGTTCTCCATACAAACATAGTAACGCTCTTATTTTAAAACGACTAGCTATATCTGTACTTACAGTAGGATAAGGTATATGTGTTTTTTGTAATTAGTTTATGTAGCCTCAGATATGGTATACTTTAAAAAAATAGGGTTAAAAGGGTGAACATAGGATTTTCATGAATTCCACGCGGAAGAAGTGAACGTTGTTGTTGAAGCTAGCGTTTATGGTGACACTCCACAATTTTTCATTGCAAATTATGTGCAGAGTATGCAAAGTATGTGAGAGCTTGATCCGTTTATCTAAACAGTGTTCATTTCAAATACCTACTTATAAATAGCAATATATTAAACCGAGGTTAATCGGATCCCAGGGCGAATCGGATCAAGATGAAAAATCCATTGATATTCAAAATATTGCATAAATTTGAGCACACAAATATGACACCGTACGTCTCTCCTCTTAATCTGCGATGCCAGTCATAATAAATATTTTAAATACCAACAGATTTTTTTAGTCTGATGCGATTTGCCTCGGTCTACTCTATTTAGACAGGTAGTAACATTAAATTCTGCAAAGAAATCATATTGTAACCATAGTTTTTCGTATTTTGTAAATATATATAATATATTGAACCTAAATAGGTAAGAATGAACTAATTATTTATTTGTTAAAATATTCATCAGTTACCTACTTATGCATTTGCGAAAATAAGGAAGTACAGTACTTATATTGTTTCTATTAAAATAATTAAAATTAATAAACAAGGGATTCTTAATAAACTTATTATACAATACTCAATTATAAAATTAATTCTAAGTACTAACAAAGTAGCGTAATGAACTATGTTATTAACACATACAATTAAAATTAAATTTTAATTAAATCACACGTGGAGTTATGTCCAATGACCGCGGTGCCAGTTAATGTTTAAGTTTCCTGAATGAATCCTTTATAAAGCTGGTGATTTATGGAATAAACACTTAATATACCTCGCCGTTGGTGAGGATAAGTGTTTATTTTGTAGTTAGTTAATAAGGGTATTGCCATAAACATGGCTTTGAAAACCATTTGTTTTGTGTCGATGTTAGTGAGTGCGCAAAGCTCCGTGGTGAACCTTCGGGGACGACATATTGGTAAGATTTATCCGCGATAATATTTTCAATTGACTTTAAGTTTAGTGAGCTGATTTCCTTGAATAAATAAAATAAATAAATATTTGGGAACAATCTTGTACAAATGGACCTAGCCCTAAACTAAGCAAAGCTTGTAGGTACAGTGGGTACTAGGCGACAATATACATACGTATATATGTAAATAAATACACACTCGTATACCTACATAGAAAATACCCATGACTCTGCAGGAACAAAATGACAAACAAATCTGTGAACAAATGACCTTACCGGGATTCGAAACCGGGACCATAGGTTTCAGGCCAGATCGGTCGTCAATAACTTCCAACGCGCACACGAGATTTTCTGTGATTTTTAATGGAATTTTAGAAACGCCATATTGAAGTATATGAATTTCCAGCCATAGGTAGACCCCATACCATTTTTAGGCTTAAAATGACTTGCCTTTTAATTATTTATTTTTTACTTTAATTATTTATAATTTTATATTAATTCAAGTCTTGGAGACCTTTACATCTCTAAGTATAATTTAATGATCGTTTTTTTTTAATTTTATTTTAGACTTTTACATCTCTAAAGAATATTAGTTTTTGTTGGTTGTATTTAGAGACTGTACATATATGTCTAATATAGTACCTATCCTATATTTCATTGATTCCATATTCGTATTTGTATTTTGTTATTTGTATTGTTTGTAAAATAATTAAATGTGAAAGTGCCCCTGTGGCCTATTTGCTGAATAAATGTTTGATGTTTGACTGAGTTATTTGCATAATCATTGTCAAATTCTGACCCAGTGCTGCAGAAACTATAACTTCACACGACGCCACCCGACGCGACGCGCTTTTATAATGTGTCAATGTGTTTCGGTCCAGCCATAACTCGACCCGAGTGACTCTATTCGTGGATTCGTGGGTATTTTTTACGAATCGCCTCAAACAGGTCAAACCTAATACTACACTTGACTATACGCTTTCGCTTTGGGCCGTCATAGCAACTCGGTTTGATCAACCCGGTTTGAAACCGGTTTGCACAGAAAGTCGAACCATTCAGCCCGGTTTGCAATATTTTCGGGTTGGCACATCTCTACGTATAACTAAACTAACTATTGTGGCGCAAGGATCCAAAGAGGGTCTTGGCCTCCAACAGAAACTATGGTACACGAAATATAAATTGAGCCGAATGGTCATAAAACTTTATCTTTGCGAATACAAAAGAACAAAAGAAGTGTGAAGTGCTTTGCCGTCCGTCTCGTCCATATAGCGGGAATAACTAGATATGATACTTTGTGTGTGGGGTAATATCGATACGTTATTATATAAATGGAATCACTTTGAAGTTTATGTTTCTTTACTTTTTTACAATAGACTTGAAATTGAAAAGTTAGAAATTAAAATGTATATAATAATAATAATAATTAAGAATAATCAGCCTATATTTATGTCCCACTGCTGGACATAGGCCTCCTCTTATGCGAAATTTATATAAAATCATTGAAATATAAATTGAATCTAGTATATTTATACCACATACTTAAAAGCATATTAATTAGATTTGCTCTGATTTCCAGTAATCCGCATTCTCCATGACAGCGTTAGTTAGGGTTGCCACCTATGTAGTATAATATACCTATAATATCGTACTATATTTCAGTCAATTGTACTATATATTATACAAAAATAATATGGTACGAAAAAACCTATATTTTCATCACTATAAAAGGGTGTATACAAATATCGCCGATATCGCTTCGTATGCTTGTATTGTAACAAGCAGCAATTTGCCTCAAATCAGTTTCCGATTTTTTCCATTTTCCCAGTTTTTCCCTAAAAAGGTGGCAATCCTAGTGTTAGTTCCGGATTAACGAGGTTGTACTGTATATAATGTTATGTGTAGCAATGATATAATGCTTTTTATAATAATATAAGAAGCGTGTAATATATAAAGTATAAAATAAAATGTTTACATACATTTATCTTAATATCTTGTAATAACGTATTATACCTATTTGATTTCCAGCGTCCAGTGAAAATGGAAGAAACAAGCCGCAGCACGAGGCCTCAATTGCCCCAGACAAATATATAGCAGGTAATGTGAACGGGTGCTGCTTGTGGTGACCGGTCTGTACCTCTAGTGTAAATTTATTCGATAGCGAAACGTGATGTACACGTTTGCGTTGCCTCATTTTGTATGGGATTTTGAGTTTCCAAAACGTCCCGCTTGGCGCGCTGTTTCTAAAAACCATACAAAATGAGACAATGCAAACGTGTATGTCACGTTTCGCTGTCGAATAAATTTACACTAGGGGTTCTGTTTGTTTAAGCTTACCCGGGCTACATGTTATGTTACAGTAACATACTAACCTAAGTATGTAACTTTACTTTTAAGTGGTATTAACGTGAGACACTTCATTCGGTTCTCGTCTGTTTGTCCGATTTATTTTCTTGGCTTTTAATTATTTATATAAAAAGTCTTGGAGGCCCTTTACACCTCTAAGGATAATTTGTGAACGCAGTCGGCAAAACGTCTCACTTTTTCGCTTGCCATAAGGACGAGATTTGCTTGTATTTTTATACGAATAACCTGTAAATGCATCCTTATGGCAAGCGACAAAATGAGACGTTTGGTCACATTTACTAATCGTTATTTTTATTATTTAATAAATTCTATTATTTCAGATACATGCGATCAATAATTACACAATAGATAAATTATAAACAATTTTAACAATATTAAATATATATATGTAAATTACAATCAATTATATTTTATCTCTGGCAGTTAGAAACTTTTACACCTCTGCCTGTTTGTATTTTTTACCGTAGTTTTTTGGTGTATACCTATATTTGGTGAGTATTTCATTGATTCCATATTTGTAATTGTATTTTTTTAATATTCGGTTATTTTTATTGCTTGTAAAAAATTTACTTTAAAGGCGTGGTCTATTTGCTGAATAAATGTTTGATTTTGATCAGTTCCATCAGCGAGATATCGGCAATATGCATTAAGGCCCCATAGGTTCGTGTTCTTTTCTCACTCACTGAGCTTAAGCGGGAGCGAGATGGATGTGCGTGCTCGGGACTACATACATGTAACGTTTAAACCAATCTCGGAATTCCGATTGAGATATTCTCAAACAATATTTAAATGTATTTAAACAGCTGTGCGTCACACTGAATATTACAGCACTAAAGCAATATGCAGAACAGCAGTAAACAAATTGTACTGTTTTCACGTATTTTTAATCACACGCACTGTTATTAAAAGTAGTGCTTAAACTGGGGTCTGGGGACTACGTTTGTGTGCAAATGCGGTCATCTACTATCCTCTTAAGAGGGAAGAATAGCTTTCTGAATGTAATGAAGTAACGGTAATATTTTATGAAATTCCATTTCGGGACAAAACGTTTTCCACTAACTCAATCTTAACTAATCGCTTTGATTTTGATGTCGATCGTTTCAGTATAATATATTCTAGGTTTATAAGTCAAAGTCAAAGTCAAAGTCAAAATATTCTTTATTCAAATAAGCCTAGCAACAAGCACTTTTAAATCGTATAGGTTTCGCTTTAATTTTTATGCTAATAAATAAAGAAAATTAAAACCTATAAACCTAAATTTTCATTGTGTCAATAGCATACTAACTAAAAAATCACGGAAAATGTCAAGAAGTGGAAAAACGTTTTCCCCTTTTATAGGTACTTCCCTATTGATAACTTATCGTTTCTACAGGTGGCCACCCAGCAGCGATAGGCCAGTTCCCGAGTATAGCTCGGCTGTCCATCAAGACCACGACTGACACCCTCCTATGCGCCGGCTCTCTCATTGGTGAGCGCAACGTCCTGACCGCCGCGCACTGTCTGGACCACGACATCAAGTACTATCAGGAGTAAGATTCTTTGGCATCTATTTCTGCGAATGGTTTATGGTAGGAACTTTATTTGAGAATAATAATAATATTATTTGCAAAAATGTGAACTCCACTTTTATTTTGTAACTTTCTTGTGATCTCATGACTTTTCTGAGACCTAGAAGCAGCTGTTGTATTTTTAAATTTGAAACCTTCAGTTACTGAAAAGTTCCAAATAGATTCCGGAAGATTTATAAAAAAATGTAGGAGGGGTTTCTGAAGTGGAAAGATGTTCGAGGTAAAAATCGTATTTAACATAATTATTATTTTTATTGCCCAAATGTATAAAACACCTTTATTGGATAACCTATGTTAACGCAAAAAATGTATAGCAAGTAATTTTTTTTTTTCATTTTCATTTCTTTATTTATAAAATAGTACATTTTACACGTCAACTAACTAATTACACTTCAATATTATAGCATATTAAGATAATTACATTTCAATTTACATAAAAGTTATTATATAATTCACAAACATGTTCCAGATTTTAGCTTTTTTTGACAGCATGCAAATGAACACTTGGTTAAAAACTATATAATTTAGTTGGTATACTATACAGTATGTATGAAGAGGTTTATATATACGAAGACATCTGCGGGCACGGCCGTGCCCCCGCCAATACGAGACAAAGGGCATAAGCATAAGGCATTAACATTTTCCAATATAAGAGTTCCAAAAACCATCTTCAAAATAACATTTTGGTTCGCTTATATAAAACGTTGGAATTTAATTCCAAGTTTTTAATTAAGATTCCCAAATTTAAATTTAAATTAACCTAAGAATCAAGAAACTTGTACTAATTGGACGGTAATATTTTAGCATCTCCATCTATTTAGGGGAGTACGACCGCAAGAGCTACCCAGTGGACTGTGTGAAGCACAAATGCGTCAAAAACAAACTGGTATATCCGGACAAGATTTTGAAGCATCCTGGCTATAACAGCGTTACGGTAGAAAACGATATTGCACTGATGAGACTGCAGAAACCGGCACCGATCTCGGGTAAGTCAATATAAACTGATTCGACTTTACAATTTTAATACCTCTCGCGTTACAGACAATGTATTTAATCACACATGCGAATAATGCCTATGAAGCCGATGGTCCCGGGTTCAAATCCCGGTAAGGGCATTTATTCATGTGATGAGCATGGATATTTGTTCCTGAGTCATGGGTGTTTTCTATGTATTTAAGTATTTATAAATAATTATATATTATATATATCGTTGTCTAAGTACCCTCAACACAAGCCTTATTGAGCTTACTGTGGGACTTAGTCAATTTGTGTAATAATGTCCTATAATATTTATTTATTTATTTGTTTTATTCAACTCTATATTCAGACCCTTCTGCGTCTTCAACCAGGGCTAATTATTCCTGTCCCGATACCATCTCTCCCATAACGGGGCAAGAAGTCAATACCGCACTAAAAAGTTTGAAATACCAGAAAAGCCCTGGAGAAGATGGTGTAACAACCGAAGCTCTGAAAGCAGGAAAGACCACCTTGTTGCCTCACTTAACGAACCTGTTTAACTCCATCTTGTACTCTGGTCGTTTGCCCCAAGATTTTTGCCACTCAAATATAATTCTCCTTCATAAGAAAGGTGACAAATCAGACATTGGAAATTATAGACCTATCAGCCTAATATCTCACATTTATAAATTATTTATTAAAGTTATCGAAAATAGAATAGCCCCCCTGCTTGATAAACACCAGCCCCCAGAACAAGCCGGTTTCCGTCCAAGTTTTTCCACTACAGATCACCTTCACAGCATAAATCAAATAATGGAAAAGTCTAACGAGTACCACTATACCTGGCTTTCGTAGATTACAGCAAAGCGTTTGACAGTGTCAAGCATTCTGCTGTATTCTCCGCAATGCGTGAGCAACGTATCGACAATGCATATGTTGAACTCGTTGGAACCATTTATCGGCAAAGCACAGCAAGCATTAAATGACATGTTCCTGGCCCTAAAATTCGCATTGAAAAGGGAGTCAAGCAAGGCGACCCGCTATCTCCGAAATTGTTCACCTCGTGCTTACAAAATATTTTCCAAAAGCTAGCGACCAAGTGGGAAACAATGGGCATTGACGTCGACGGCAAAAGGTTAACTAACCTGCGTTTTGCCGACGACATAGTTTTGTTCTCCCATACTGCACCCCATCTAGAACAAATGCTACAAAACCTTAGCACGGCAAGTCTTGAAGTCGGACTCGAAATTAACAGGGCCAAAACCCAGTTAATGACCAATGGCGCGAAACGTGGAGTCAAGGTTGATGGGCAGGATATCCAATATGTCGACAAATACATATACTTGGGCCAGATAGCATCCTTCGATGACAGGCAGTCTAAAGAAATCGATCGACGCATCGAAAATGCCTGGAAGAGCTTCTGGTCCATGAAGGCACTAATGAAGGGCAACCTTCCACTGACACTAAAGCGCAAACTCGTCGACATGTGTATCCTGCCTATCCTAACCTACGGCGCCCAATCTTGGTCATTAACGGAAGCCCAGAAGTCCCGACTCAAGATTTGCCAGCGAGCAATGGAGCGCAGCATACTAGGAGTTCGGAGAACCGATCGAGTTAGGAACACCGAACTGCACTCCAGAACTGGTATTATAGATGTGGGTGTTAAGGCCGCTAAGCTTAAGTGGGGTTGGGCAGGACACGTCTGCCGTATGCACCCGGATCGGTGGGCCAAATTTGATACCGAATGGATACCGCAGATTAGCCGGGGCAGAGGCAGACCAAAAAAGAGATGGCGGGATGACCTCGACGCTTTTTGCAGAGACTGGCGGGAACATACTTCGAACCGTGATGAGTGGCGGAAAAAAGGGGAGGCCTTTGCCCAGCAGTGGGACACAAGATAGGCTATTAAAAAAAAAAAAAATTATTTAATAATAATGGAGAGCTTTTCGGTCGAGTGTGTTAAGGGTACGAGATTTAAAAGCTTTAATAGTACAATATATAGTGTATATGCATATATATATAAATATATGCATATACACTATATATCCTAACCGAACGTACGTAAATTTTTGATGAAATTTCAATTTCGGGAGAAAATGGTTTCAACACTTTCAACTAACTAAAGCCTAACAAATAACTTTGATTTTGATGACGCTCACTTCAGCATAATATATTCTAGGTTTATGGGTATCGCTTTAAAAAATACATAGATTTTGGAAAGCAAACGTATACACTATGCATTTTTTTAAACCAAACCTATATAAAAATGTGCGTACGTAGGATCGCAAAGCTAATCTTCCCTCTTAATAGATCTTGGAAAATAAACACTTTCTTACTGTGCTGTATTCTCAACATCGCCTTCGGGTGCTTAGAATACGTTTAATTTATATATTAGTATGCATTACTGAGAGTGCAGTAGATACCATTGTTGACTTCGTTTGATTCACCGCAGTGCATTGGGGCGGCATTCGATCTAGAAAAATCTTGACTTGATCTGACTGACTTGAATTTATTTCCAGTTAATCTCGCGAGCACCGTGAGCGAGATAAACTACGAGCAATTTCAAATCAAGCCTATATACCAAATTGAGGCTTTAATGGTTAAAATATGCCTCCTGGTGTAGGTATTTAATATGCATGAGCAGGGACAGTCCTTGAACCTAGATTCTATTTAAGTGTAGACGATGAAAACTCGAGCTATAATAGAGTAGCAAGACGCAGCCGCACCTTAAAATAATCTACATCTCGTATGATGCTTGAAACCACAGTACGAAAATCTGATGGAAACAAATCATTTTCAAACCCTCTCCTCTCCTCTCCCACTTGGGTACCGATGCTCACATCAGTCACATCTAAAGAAGCAAATAAAGCACAACAAAAGTTGTTTACTTTTACTATGTTGATGACGTTGATGTGAGCAGACTATGCTAAGATAAGAATACTTTAGAACCTACGTTCTCTGGAGAGGGACGCCCAATTATATAGAGTCTGTGCGGAAAGAGAAGAGTCGTGGAATGTATAGGGCCCAATACATTATCCCCAAATGTACCTAACAGGCGTATTCCGATTTTAATAACAGGCCACGAATAAGTTCTGGATCAGTTATGGTTTTTTTTGAATAAGGAAATAGATTCAACATGAATATTAAAATGCGATGTTAGTTATGGACTAACAAGACAAATAAGATAACTCATGTCCGCTCATGTTTACTAATCTGATTAACTCAGGGTGGGCATATAGTTCCTTTGACATTAATTAGATATACTGCATGAATAGTATTTAAATTTCTTTTTTTTTCAGCCTACATCCAGCCTATACCTCTGCCACCATTTGACGTCGACCATCCCATAAATAAAGGCGTCTCACTCGCCATTATCGGTTGGGGCGAAACGGAGTCTGCCTACTCGTCTAACATCCTCCTAGCCACCGAACTCAGTCTCATACCTAAGGCAGAATGCTTGAGGCAAGAATCTGATGTTCCCGCTAAGCATATGTGCGCGGGCGACATTAAGGGCAAAGACACCTGTCCTGGAGACTCCGGCGGCCCACTTCTCATGTATTACCAAGAAAAATATTACTTATCAGGCATTGTCAGCTATGGACCTGCTATGAAGTGCGGGACTTCTAAAATAGGATACTATACAAATGTTTACAAGTATATGAAGTGGATTAAAGAGAATATGAAGTAATTCAATAATTAACTATATACGTTCATCATCAGAGTAACTAACTGATATATATTTCTAAGACGAGACGTATGCATTACAGTCGCGTTAGATTTAATCATAATAAATAATAACAAAATGACATTTCTCGTTTTCTTTTTTTTTATCCTTAAGAGCGACTAGCAGCTGGATGACAAAATGAATCATGTAAAAAGGACCATGGGCAGAAATATCCCCACCCACCAACAGAAACAAAACATGTCTCATTCAATAGATCTTGGTAATCTGATGATTTGTTACTATGACGAGGATCGCCCTATGTATGGGGTTTTCTTGGAAAACTGTATTTTGTTTTTATATATTTTTCGCTCATTTCATTGAAAGTTGCAGGCAGAAGGTTATAGCAATAATGTTCCTACTATACATACATATATTTAGGCCAGACATCTTCGATTTTCCATAACAGTGCGAGACAAAAAAAAACTCGCCAAATGAAAAAAAAACTGCCAAATGTAAATGAATGAAGTGTGACTTCCAGCTTTCGCGGGAGTTTAGCAGCGTACACTGAAACTACTCACATAGGTTTTCATAAAATTTGTTTAAATTGCAGTACGTTCGTGTTCTTGCCTCACTATCACTGAGCGTATTTTTTTAATTTTTTTTTACTGTGGGATTCAAAAATAAAAAAAGTACCTAATTGCTGAGTTATCAAGCATAATTTTGCTCATTTTTAAATTAATTTGCATATGTTTAGCTTTTGTGCAATTTTTTTTTATATATTTTTAAAGCGCTATGGATAAACAGTTTTTATAACCCCCCCCGACTCAAGGGTTACGACCGGGACTTTCGACATATTCACCTCGTAAGTAGTCCAAACAATGTTACGAAGTTAAAAATTGTGAACCAAGCATTTCCCTCTATACCTTTTCGTTGCCTGACCTAAGATGATATTGTCTTCACTTGTCTCTAGTTAATATACTGTCAATTATGAATGATACCGTCTAACTAACCATGACAGTGGTCGATCTGTCGTATAGTCAGCATCAAAAGTAGCTGATCAAACAATGTTTCAAAAGTATCCACCATTCTGTAACAGCTTAACAAAAGTTGATGGTTCTATATGTAAAACAATTTAGACTGTAAAAGATATACTCTTGAAATTAAATTTTAGAGAATTTTCTTTATTTGGAATAGTTATCCGGAATATCAGATACTTTTAGCACGTTGTTTCATCCGCTACTATTGATGCTGACGGTACCTTGGACTGGTTACATTAATAATTGATACCATGTAAAACCTTACATATAAGTAGTGTTTTTAACACGTAAATTAAATAAATCGTAATCACGCTAAGTTAAAAGGTGGTTAAGAGGTTTAGTTTTTTCTCAGTTCACCCAAGTATATGTTAAGAAATACTTAATAGTCATCGTAGCAAGACAAAACAAGAGGAAATGCTAAGTCCAAGCTGTAATCAAACTGTAATAGTTTCCGATCAGTAAGACGGCAGTCAAAGCCTGACCGCGTCGTGGAATACAAGTTGAAACAAATTGAAAATTCGTACAAAAAAATTGTTGAATAAAACAACGGGCAGTACATGTTTTAAATAAAATTGTAGGTTTTGGATTTCAAGTGCATAAAAGATTATTTCCCGTTAGCTATCGTGAAATAAATTTTAAGATCCGAACAATTTTTTTTTAATCAAAAACTCTACCGATTAGTACGGCATGTTTTAAATAAAACTGGCACTTTTTGGATTTAAAGTGCATTAAGATTACGTTTATTAAGTCGAGTTCAATATAAATGGAAAGTAATGTGAATGTAAGTGTTCATTTCTCCGTAATCTTTTTTTTGTACAGTTTATATACTTAAATCTTTAAATAGATGTTAATTATTGGTGTAATTTTTTTATCTGCGATCGATGCTATTAAGCTAAGGATAAGTTTAAAAGCGGAAAAAATACTGCCTCGGGTAAGACTTCAAAGCTGTATCCAGAGGCCGTGAGTTCAAGTCTCATCTAAGGCAATAATTTTTCCACTCTAACATTTATTCTAAGCTTAATTATTGATATTTCAATGAAAACAACCATCGTAAAACTTTTAAGTTTTATACCTACGTCAAATGCTAACATAATCAGAATCAGAATCATTTATTTGCTTTCACGAATAAATACATGCAAATACAATTATATAATATACTCTAATATACTTACATGCTAAAATTGAATATCATGATTGATCTGTCATATTTGTTTAATAAGCGCTGGTGGCCTAGCGGTAAGAGCGTGCGACTTGCAATCCGGAGGTCGCGGGTTCAAATCAAACCCCGGCTCGAACCAATGAGTTTTTCGGAACTTGTGTACGAAATATCATTTGATATTTACCAGACACTTTTCCGTGAAGGAAAACATCGTCAGGAAGCCGGACTAATCCCAATAAGGCCTAGTTTACCCTCTGGGTTGGAAGGTCAGATGGCAGTCGAATTTGTAAAAACTAGTGCCTACGCCAATTCTCGGGATTAGTTGCCAAGCGGACCCCAGGCCCCCATGAGCCGTGACAAAATGCCGGGACAACGCGAAGATCTGTCATATTTGTTTACATTATTTGCCATTTCTAATTGAACTTCACTTTTGCTTTTAGTAAAGTGGTCGAATAGTAAATTATAAAATGATTGGAAAAAAATCGCGATTATTTTTTTTTATTTCGCTGTGTGGGCTGATGTTGGCAATTTTATTTGCGACGTGGGGCATACCAAATATAGTGAGGAGCCAAATACAGAAGGTAATTAGAATAATATTATAAATTCTTACTATACGGGGTGCTTTTTCAACCCCTAGCTAGATTTTTTGGGGTGAGTATCAGTCATAGGAGAAGTACTGGTACAAAATTGTTTGGAACATCAAAAAGATGTATTTTTGTGCTTCATCCATTTCGAAAAGGCATTCGACACTGTAAATCTTCAGCTACTTATGGAAGTAATCTATCAAACAGACATTGACGGAAAAGACGCTAGAATTCTTAAAAATTTGTACTGGAATCAGACTGCTTCCATCAAAGTCGGAAATATAGCCACCGAAGACTTAGAAATACTTAAAGGAGTCCGTCAAGGATGTGTTTTATCCCCAAGTCTTTTCAACTTATATTCTGAAAGTATCTTCTCAGAAGCCTTTGATGGGGTCGATATAGGAATTAAATGTAATACGAAATATATTAATAATTTAAGATATGCAGACGACACCGTCCTGCTAGCAAATAGTGCTGAAGAATTACAACATCTATTAAACCGTTTAAATTCGAAAATAAATCATTATAAGTGGAAAATTAACATTAGCAAAACTAAATTTATGGTAGTAAGCAAATCTAATACAACTCCACACGTTTTAAGAATAGATAATACACCAATAGAGAAGGTAGAAAAGTATAGGTATTTGGGCTGCTGGCTGAACGAGGACTGGGACATGGAGCAGGAAATACGTGTCAGGGTAGTGATTTCGCGAAACGCCTTTATAAAAATGCAGTCTATCTACACTAATAAGGATATCAACCTAAGACTTCGTTGGAGACTTGTAAAGTGCTATGTACTATCAGTGCTCTTCTACGGCTGCGAAACTTGGACTCTGAATAAAGCGATGGAAAAGAAAATAGACGCATTCGAAATGTGGCTATATAGGCGCATGCTAAAAATATCCTGTACCGATAGAGTTACGAATGTGGAAGTACTAAAAAGAATGGAGAAAAAGTTGGAGGTTTTGGTTACGGTGAAAAAAAGGAAAATATCTTATTTTGGACATATATACAGAAATGACAAATATAATATACTACAACTAATATTGGAAGGAAAAATTGATGGCAAGAGGGGAAGGGGAAGAAGGAGGTTCATCTGGCTTGACAATATTAAGAAATGGACGACCGTGAATAACGCAGCCATACTGGCAAGAATGGCCAAGAGCAGAAGAGAGATGGCAAAGGTGGTCGCCGACGTCCGTTAGGGCATGGCAAATAAAGAAAGAAGATAGCTTGGCAAGAGTCGCTTGTCAGTAAAGCATAGGTAAAGAGAAACATAGGTCTACTTTATTATTATAGTGCCAGTTAAGACAATATGCATGCATTATCTTATCGTTATCGTATGTGTATTGCCCAAACTGCATGTCATTAGGGTAAGCGCTATGCTAGGATTATTTTAAATATGTAGTTGACGATAATTCTTCTGTCATTATGTACCTATCCGAGCGATGGCCAAGTCATTATATGTATATAAAAAAAGACGTGTGGCACTCGGGGACTGCCGCGGTAAAGCTATTGCATAGCATTTTGTATCAACTTATGCAATTATAATTATTTATTTATTTTATTTATGCAGTATTTCTTTTTCTTTGATATTAATACCACCATAACCAACCACCAGTGAACCAGTATAACGATATGATCTCAGTTGATAGGGATCTCGAGGTTTCACTTCTGATGGTTTTTCGGAAAAGACAAGTACGCTTGACAAGAGATAATGTAAACACTGGTAATTCGTAGTTACTCCTGGTATTTATATATTCCAATCGTTCACCGAGCGCACGACTCAAGATAACCAATATAAAAGTGTGAACCTTGTTTATTCATAGTTACGATACGTATACGGATTCACTTATATTGGACAAGTTGTAAGTCATGGGAATAAGCGCCTTCGCCTGTTTTAGAGTGAGGGAACTAGCACGAAAAACTGACTTATAAACTCGACGCCAAAGCGGCAAACGCTTTCTAATTCAAAAGTTATAATGTGTTGACGGACTTGCCTTGTAGACGGTCTTGCCCACAGTGACCTTATATTAAAATAAAAACCGGTTACATTCTATAGTTTCAAGGAATAGGAGCACATGATTTAAAAAGTTGCATTATTTATAAAAAAAAATTGCTGACTCGGGCATGCATGCACTGCATGAAGCGGGCATGCCTACTTGACACTCGGATAAACGTGTTTCTCACATGGGTAATGCATTATTTAGCTGTCGCGCTCACTCAATAACAAGGAAATTTTTAATTTTATTTAGAAAAAATATGTTTTCAAATGTTATAATAGTACTTACGAATGAAAAGTGATACCGTGAGCTTTGTTTTTGTGCTTGGAGCTATTGAAGCACTGGAAAAAGGCGCAACACGGCATTCTTTGGCAATATTTTATCGAATTTGATGACAATGTTGACACTTCAGCGTCACCCATACGACTAATTCAATATAGGTCCCGGAACCTATATTTTGTGGCTCACGATCGACCGCCTGGTACCTCATCTACCCCTATTACGTACATCAATGATACATACAGATTACTATAAACAGCTGCTTATGTATTTGTCCGATTTCGGAGCAGCTCGTCTCGATTCGTGCGAGTTTCGTAGAGTAGTACCATAGAAATAGGATAGTATAGAACGACTGTCAAACTTCAAAAGTGTGACCAAAAATGAAATGCAAGTGTGTGCGTAAATTGTCTATGTGCGAACAAAAATAGTGATGTCATGTTACAACATATTAATAATCTATCGATGTTTAACTGCTTTATCGACTACTTTTTCAAATGTGTTTGTTTTTATAAAAAATGTAATAGGTATGAGTATTATTACTACTATTAGACCTTATTAGCGCCTTTAGTACCTTTAATTTTCTTTTACAGCGGACGCATAGTAAATAACAATACTGATAGTGATAACCGAGGCTACAGTTACAGTCGTTTCAGTCAGCATCAAAATGGTCAAATATATAGGTACACATGTGTCACAATGGTCAAATATATATTGTTACTTATTTTACAGTACATATGGAGCTACTTTACCGCACTAGTGCGATAATTAGCACATTACGTAACTATATCGAACATTTTAAGGGCCATATGTATTGTAATACATTTGCGAATAGTTAATTCGAAACTCGTGTCGACTTAAAATCGTATCGCCACTCATTGCGATTTTTTATTTTTCTCACCTGGTTTGGTGTTCTGGGACGTTTACTTACTTACTACTTACTCCGTTGGCTCAGCGACCCAAAATGAGACTTGGCCTTGACACAAGACGGCGCCACTTTTCTCGGTCCTGTGCGACCTCTCGCCAATTGTCGACTCGAAGCTCGCGCAGATCCGCCTCCACCATGTCGCTCCAGCGATACCTAGGGCGTCCGATAGGACGTCCTGCTAGGCGACCCAGGTACGCTCTTTTTACGTTTTTTCGTTTTTACTTGACTAAATTACTAACGTAGTCCGATCAAGCATTATGGAACCCGGCGCTGTCGGTAAAGCAGGTGACTCGCGTTGATAAAGCAGGTTTCTGTCGTATGCGGGTGTGAGTGGTGTAACATGTGCAATGTCGTTAACACAAACACATGCTAAGTGTTAACAGTAGGCGCAAATAGTTGACTTACCAAAGAAAATTTGAAATTCGCGCCTTTTCCGCCTGACAAGTTGGGTTGGGTGTGTATACGCTGTCTTGTGTTTCCTTGTGTTAGCGGCAAAGCCGTGGAAAAGTGGTTAAAATGTAAGTAATGTGTTGGAAAGTGAAGTTTAAATTTATCGCTGAACATGTGCATCTTCAAAAAAGGTATTATAACAATCGTTATTATTTTACGTCGGTTATAAAGGTTAATATCTTAATGATGTCTTGTGAACAACTAATTCCATACCTACTAATATACCGACAAGTTATCGATACAGTCATATGAACATTTTGTCAAGCCCTAGCGTAAAGTAACAGTTTAGGTTTTTACACAAAATATTCTAAATTATTGACTAATATCATGAAATATTAACACACAATTGAAGAAAAACTTATAATGAACTGTATAAATTGGCTTTTTACACTTTTTATGCTGTTAATTTGATATAATATCGTTACGAAAATTTCGCTACGATTATCATAATTACCTGTGAAATGAGTATTTCCCTGGGTTTTTTGGCCCTGAAACACAACAATCCGGCACACAACATGACACCATCTTCACTAAATTACTTACTTAATATTTATTTTTGATTTTGATTCTCGTATATTTTTAACGTTAAAAAATACGGCAATATGATTTTGGCCGCCTCGGCCGCCTTCGAATTCAAAAAATGGTTACGTTTTCTCATATGTAGTCTGCCTCTTTCACACTCGTGGCTTGTTCATATACGTGATGGCTTCCCTTTCGCACACTTCATCTGTCTGTCAAGCGAAGCGTATGACAAGTCTCTGAGTAGTACAATACGTCTAATCGCACGCACACAACGCCGTGTCGAAGACTGCCGAACTGAAACGACGTTAGACGAAGTGGGGAGCGTGAGGTTTTTTCGTTACGGAATTTCTGGATTCGGTCCCCGCGCTCAAGGCCCGCGATAGAAGCTATGCAATAGCTTAAAATAAAGACATTGAATATACCTATTGGGAGCTATTTCGCTAGTTGAAACGTAGAAATCAACATATGTGCAATTTTATTCTAGCATATTGTTTCAGAACGTGCAGATCGACCCGTCCTCGCAAATGTTTGATAAGTGGCGGAAGCTGCCGATGCCACTCACTTTCAAGGTCTACGTGTTCAACGTGACCAACGCCGAGGATATCAGCGGCGGTGCCAAGCCCAGGCTTGAAGAGATCGGGCCCTACGTCTATAAGTAAGAGCATGCTGGTGGTGATAAATTTCGAGTGCCTATATTCAGTTGCAAAAATGTAACGAGTTGTTAGTTTATAATCAAACGTAGTAATTAGCGTTAAGGTAGTTTTTTAAGCACCGCTGTGCTCCTGTCCCGTGCCCGCGCCACCAGTGTTGAGTCACCAATCCTACGTTTACCGACTTCATAATTGTAATACCTACATAAAAATTGGCCATGCCGGGACGGTAGGACAGTGCAAAATTATGTAGGTACCTTTTTATAAGTATAACGAGCGAGCTCATCGCCAACAAACTGTCTCGCAGTTTGGCGAATATTTTGTTTTGTGGTACACATATTTTATATTTTAATGTTATAATAAAAAAATAAAATAAAAAATAAGTTGACTCTTGACTTGAGCAACTCCAAGAAGTGATAGCGCTGAGCACGAAACACTTCAAGCGCGTTGGTTGATTGGTAAAACGCGGGACTTTCAAACCGAAGCGTTCATACGTTTCACCTCTCAAAATATGTCTAGACATAACATTGTTCTTCTATACGATAAGTATATCAGTTATGTTTCATGAGAATATTTTTTTCATTTTTCATGCTCTGGAAGTGGGTCGTTGTTCTTTCAAAATGTGTGCAGAAAATGTTACGTTTCTGCTCTAGAGTTTCTAAGTCATCGCAGTTGTCTTTGGTTCATCATCTCAGCCATAAGACGTCCACTGCTGAACATAGGCCTCCCCCTTGGCCCTCCACATGTACCGGTTGGAAGCGACCCACATCCAGCGTCTTCCGGCGACCTTAACAAGGTCGTCTGTCCATGAGCTATGGAGAGGGCTATGCTCGGAGTTTCTCTACGTGATCGAATCAAAAATGAGGAGATCCGTAGACGAACTAAAGTCACCGACATAGCCCACCGGATTAGCAAGCTGAAGTGGCAATGGGCAGGCCACATTGCACGCAGAGAAGATGGCCGATGGGGTCGTAAAGTGCTCGAGTGGAGACCACGGACTAGCAAGCGCAGCGTAGGACGACCACCCACTTTCTAAGTTCGTTTTTTTTTCTTTTCTTACGATAGGCAATTAAAATTTTGGTTTTCAATAAATTTGTTGTACAATTTCCATTCTGATAATTTACTCCCCATTGCATAAATAATGATATTTTTACCTAAATTGTTAATTGAAATTATCCTCAAGAAATGCTATTGAAGTTTGGTAAATGCACATATAGTTTATTTTCCTCGTGTTCGAAATGAAAAATCGAGTGTTTAACTCGGGTGAAAGGCACCATTTCAGTCTCGGACTATAGGCACTCTCACTGCGTTCGAGCGCAAAACTACCTTGACAGAAACGAGTGCCTTTCATCCCTTGATTAACCATCTACTATTACAGGCAATACAGAGAGAGGACAATTCTCGGCTACGGTGAGAACGACACGGTGGAGTACATGCTGAAGAAGACGTTCGTCTTCGACCAGAAGGAGACGGGCTCCTTGTCGGAGGACGACGAAGTAACTGTCATCAACTTCACTTACATGGTAAGAGCTCGAAACCAACTTATTTTAAGTTGTAATTTTCCCTCTAATATGGTCTCACTGCTAAGGTGAAAAATTTGAGTGCTACACGAGAAAAAGGTTTGCATCTAGTGCTTTTGATTCCCTTGCTACGCTCAAAATTCTAATTCTCCAGACTAGAAAATAAGCACTCGAAGAAATATCGAACTTTGCTCTCTTTTTGTATAAATGTTATAACTTATTGCCCGCGACAACTAACTCAAACTCAAACTATGCTATATTGTTAAACTGATTACATACGAGCAAATACGAGTACGAGTATATTAGAATATATTTTTTTCTATGTATCACAGATACGAGAGATTTTTGAATAGTTGCATTTCTTAAATCCACATTTTTGTACTTTTAAATAGGTTTCTTTATATATATTTTTTGTCTTGTTTTTCTTTTTGTTTTTATTGTGTTATTTTGCGTATGCTTTTTAATGATAGTCCATTCAGCAATGTCCCGCTTCTCGATTTGTGACGACCAGTAGGTGCCGTAGATCGTTAACGCTCCGAAGCGTAGCTTAGTTATCTCTCTCTATAACTCTTCCATATTAGTGCGACAGAGACAGTTGCCTTTTGTTCGCTACTGAGCGTTAACGATTGGCGTCTTGTCTACGCACCCAGTTGAGTGTTCGCTTGCATGCATTGTACCCTACCGAGGCCATGCATTATCCCATCGGGCTTAACCCTGGTATGTTTCAGGCGGCTCTGCTTGAAGTCCAAGAGTTGATGCCGAGTCTGGTGGGGATGATCAACGGGGCGCTAGAGGAGATGTTCAGCAACCTGACGGACCCGTTCCTGCGGGTCAAGGTCAAAGACCTCTTCTTCGATGGAATCCACCTTAACTGTATGGGAAACTCAGCCTTAGGTGAGCATGCTGCTGTAAGCTTAGAGTATATTAAAAAGTTCCCCATTAACGGAGCGTTGTTGTACATGTTTTTAGATGCTGGCCCCTTTCTGTTGAAATTTATACTAAATGTCCCTTTTACTCACTGGCGTATGTTACCACACATATATTATGTTTCTTGCGCGAAAACATGACATTAAATGAAATAGATACTAAATTGATATAAAAATGCCATTTACTTTTTTTTAATTGACATCATAGAGGTTTATTTAAGTAGAAATAATTCATTTACTATATTTGGTTGGCCTTCTACGTGTAATAGGTATTTTGTGAGATCGATACACTTACTACCTCTCTCTCTCTCTCTCTCTCTCTTCTTCCTCGCGTTGTCCCAGCATTTTGCCACGGCTCATGGGAGCCTGGGGTCCGCTTGACAATGAATCCCCAGAATTGGCACTACCAAAAGGTTATGGCGCCAAAACGCTCGAAACGATGCTGCTATACCTTTGGGCTTTGATCTATTAGGTGACGCCACTTTTTGATATTTAACAAATTTAACTCATATCAGTAAAATAATAAGGATCAAAGTCTAATCACATTCTAAAAGTTTTATTTATGTGTCGAAACATGGCAGTAAATTTACTTGGTAAGTGTATCGATAAGTGCATGCTGGTGGCCTAGCGGTAAGAGCGTGCGACTTTCAATCACCTATTCGGAAAAGGGCTCTTAATTCTCTGCTAGGAGGGATCAAAGTGACATGTTCCTGCACAATTTTTTGTACGCAAGTGTTTCGCAAGTGCACATTTTTTTACTTATTTACATACTATTTTTTTAGCATAAATAATATTCGATATATAATTATTTTCTCATAGGTGATGTGAAAAACAGTATGTGTCACACGGTGGCAAAATTATTTCACTTAAATCCCTCGCTACGCTCAGAATTCAATGTACGCCTGCGTCGTAAATATACTATTTTACTCCCTTGTGACACAATTTACTATTTACACGTTAGTCGCCTGGCTATTATCAAATTACAGACAAGTTAGACCGCGGGCCAGGAGCATATTTCGTCAGTCATGACCACCCGGCTGATACTTTTTCAGATGATAGTTCAGATGCTATTTTAAATTTAAAAAAACCGCGGTATCGTTGTATCGCGGTGGAACTGTTATGACAATTGATCATTAGGGCAATAGCCATTAGGTCAAAACAGTTAGAGCATGTTATTCTATGCTAAACATTGTTAGGGATTTAGAAGAATATGGTAAAAAACATTAGGGATCTTGATAGTTATGGTACAAATGCATAGGACAAATGAAATTGAAATTTAAATGTATTTATTTGCCAGAATATGGTACATTGATTTGATCTTAAATTAGAATTATTGCAAGTGCTTTCATATTCTACCGTGAAGGCGGTGTATAAATATTTTTACTTATATATAGTTCTTACATCTATATCTTTGGTTTACACAATATACGAAAACAAAACTAGGAACAATCAAACAAATAAACTATAAAACTAATTACTATGGTCCAGAAACTCGTTTACACTATATAAACAATGTCTGAGTAGGTAATAATCTAAATATTTTTTTAAATAATGTTGTTGGTTTGTTTTTTATATCACCAGGTAACTTATTATAAACTTTTATTGCCATAAAGTAAACATTTTTTTTATAGTACTAAGTTGGATTTAGGCAAAGTTAACTTCTGTTTCCATCTAGAATTTGAACCATAGGTCTCCTCTCGGGTTTTAAAGAAATGAGGGTTCTGTATTACAAATAGACAACACTCCTTAATATATATACATGATAATAGTAATATGCTTAATTTGCTAAACAATGGCTTACATGACTCTTGGGATCCAACCTGACTCAATATACGGAGTAGTTACCCCAAAGAATTATACCGTATCTCAATGAGTCTTAGGCTAACCATTACATTATGGAAAATAATCGTTATGACAATTGATCGTTAGGGCATGAGTCCATTAGGACAAACCAATTAGGGCAAGTGACTTTAGGACTTGACAGGGATTCAGAATTACACCCGCCCGTGTAATGGGACGTACCTAGGTAGAGGCAGTGCTCGCTAGGGGTATAAGAGAACTATTAAGAGTTGATGGAATCTAAAATGAACTTGACTAATAGGTGAAAGCGATGGACTCAACTCAATACTGGGCTATGTGATAAAAAACCGGACGCCTGCCTAATAAAATGATATTTGGCAGTTCTCAACTGTGTATTTCTCCAGAAACTTCCTGCCTCGCACAGCTAAACTGTGGAATGAACTGTCTGCGGCAACGCACTTACTGCCCCTCGGCTTTCGTCGGCTCATTTGCGTCCGATATCGTAAAAAAAACCGGCCAAGTGCGAGTCAGATTCGCACAGGAAGGGTTCCTTACCATTATCTATAAAAACGATCACCCATCCAAGTACTGACCCCGCCCGACGTTGCTTAACTTCGGTGATTGGATGAGAACCTCGAGATTGGAAAGAAATATTTATTTTAATTTGTTTTTAGTATTTGTTGTGTTGTGTAGCGGCAACAGAAATACACAATCTGTAGAAATTTCAACTGGCTAACTATCACGGTTCATGAGATACAGCCTGGTGACAGACGGACGGACGGACAGCGGAGTCTTAGTAATAGGGTCCCGTTTGACCCTTTGGGTACGGATCCCTAAAAACGACGCTGACAGTTTTATTTCTATCGAGGACTACATAATGACATGTATGTCTGCTCCTTTTACAATTTTTCCCGTTTGTTTCAGGTCTAGTATGCGGAAAAATTAAATCTGATAAACCTACCACAATGCGTCGCTCTGAAGACGGAAACGGTTTTTACTTCTCCATGTTTAGTCATGTAAGGAAAAAGTCAATTTTATAAATTAATTAAATAACCCCCTTATTCATAAACGTCTACTAAAGTTAACAAGCTGCTAATAATCGTTTGTCCCTTTCCATCATACCAATACGTCACAGAAACGTCGTAGACGTTTATTATGAATAAGGGGGCAAATGAATAAAGCTTGTCTGTTAGCTAACACGGATGGTATTGGATAAAGGTCCTCGTTATAGAGTGGAGTATATGGATCGTGTCATTCACGAAGACGCGTGCCTTGACTTGTATTGTCATGTTAATTAAAACAAGAGATATTACTTTGCTAATCCGCGAGAAAATAACGTGCTAGTCAATGAATGCTAACTCGTTATACTTACTTGTGTATTTTTACATGCTATTAATGTTCCCACCCATGAACTATAATATCATTCATACATTATAAGTTAAAACATCGACCTTAAATATTTTAGTATGATATCACTATCAGCCCGATTTGAACTTTAAGATATTTACATCCAATGGCTCTTCTACACGATGGCCCACCCAGCGCAGGCCAGTCCAAGAGACGCATTTACGCGTTAGAGGGAGTAAGTTATATTGCTATCTCATTCCACCGCATAGCTGCGTCCCTTAGACTGGCTTACGCTGGGTCATCATGTAGAGGAGCCCAAATATTAGGTCTAGATACAATATGCATCGCTTATGTCATGTCGATCCATACCGTATCTAGACTTAATATTTGACGCATCTTAAAGTTCGAACCGGGCGGTATGGGTATGAACTTGTGGTGGTAATTAATGGCGTCAGACACCTACCTAGGTATCAATTTCATTTTCTTTCTTCAGATGAATCTAACAGAATCCGGCCCATACCAGATGGTACGCGGTACAAAAGACATCCAGGAGCTTGGGCACATCGTTTCTTACAAAGGAAAGAAAGATATGAAGAGCTGGCGGGATCCGTACTGTAACCAGCTGAACGGGTCTGACGCCTCCGTCTTTCCACCGGTTGGGGGGGACTCGCCTCCTAAACGGCTGTACTCCTTTGAGCCCGAAGTATGCAGGTAAGTTAGAGCGAGTACAGTAGTTGTACAAGATTAAATCCTGTATCGTTACAACAAGGTACATAATTGATTGTGGCTCTAGAAAACATCGCGATAGCACAAAATAAAAAATAAACAGAACGTCCGTTCTCGCCGTTCTTGAAAATACATACCTAAACTTGCCCGACTCACTAGGGTTGCTTCTGTATTCATTTCGAATTTTAAAAAGGAGTAGGTTAGGTATATAAGTTTATAGACATACATACATCGATTCGTTTATACATACATCTTATCATGTTTACATTCCTTAGAGACTGCATTTTGACGTACATGACAGTAGGTACCTACGTAGCGGCGGGGACGTCAAGTGAGCAACGCGCGCACAGCCCTACTAAGCTCTGCCCGAGAGTGCCCGAGAACGCCTGTAAATGTAACGTCTGTGTGCGTAAATGTCACGTCTGTGTGCGTGCGGCGAAAATGGCACTTTGTTTGTACTGAGCGGACTCTGCTCCGGCGCGCGCCGCCGCTATTTACTTTGTGACGATAGCTCTAGTTACTGTTTGTTCTGCAATAGTTATTTACGATAGATACAAGTGCAGAAAATAGGAAATTCGCAACGAGTGGTGATAAATTAAAACACGACCGAAGGGAGTGTTTTAATCGACACGAGTTGCGAATTATCTATTCGCACGTGTATCGTACAACGTTTTACAGTTTACAGTACATTAGACATATGCACGGAAAGTGCTCATTCCCGCACGCGTGCGGAATAGTAGCACCATATTATGTACTGTAATAATACATTAATTGTATATGAGAAGTTTGGAAAATTCTTGAATTGGATCCGATATACAAAAAAAATGTAGAAACTATTAAGAAAAAAATGTAGAAATTATTTTAGGCCGGACGGAAGCCAGTATACAGGGTGGGAACGTGTAACCCGACAGATTATAACCACGCATTCCTAAGGTCATAAGGACCAAAAAATGTTACCTATATGACTTTTGGTCAAAATCGTCAAATAAATGTTTTACATCTTGGCGAAAAATAAATTACAACAAATAAGTCAAGTATTTTTTTACATTAGCAGATAAATTTTACGAGTTTCCTTTATTAATTTGATGTCTGTCAGTAGGTAAGACTTAAGCAAGTTACAGTGGCAGCGTCGCAGCCAAAATGCGTTTTTCACCGAGCTATCACACAAATAAATTTTCACAAGAATTGACATTATCTGAATAAGGGGGTAATAATTACAAATGCCATTCTAAACACTTACCCCATTATTCATAAACGTGTACTAAAGTTACGATGCCGCTAATCACCGTTTGTCAGCAGCATCGTAACTTTAGTACACGTTTATGAATAAGCGGGTAAATGGGTGCATCAACTTTTTGTGTTGTTATTTCGTCCCATTGTCCAAATCACAATAGCGGCATAGTTTGTTAGGAGTAAATGTTAATCCTATAATAATTAACAATTCCTTTTCTAGATCTCTGTATGTCAATCTAGTCGGCCCAGCCACCATTTTCAACATGAAGGCGAACTACTACGAAATCGAAGAAGAAGCACTCGCAGCTAAAACTGCGAACCCGAATAACAAATGCTTCTGTCGAAAGTATGTATTTTTGATTGTGTTATGAAAATATAAGTACCTATAGTTCGTGTCATCCACGATGAGCCGCAGATTTGTCAAATCTAACCTTTAATAATATGACATTACGAGTCAAGCACGCGTCTTTGTGAACGACACGATCCCTACATATCACTGATCAGTATTATGACATAGACAAATTTATTTGTAAGTGCAGCATGAAATATTTGGGAAGTATAAAATTAGGTGGTGGTGTGATGTGATATTAAAATACTACACTACGAGCCGCGCCACTTATTTGCATTCTACACTATGTTCTACTACGAAACATTTCTATTCCTACAAATACCTAACAAGCTAATTTACGACTATCTGCAGGTCGTATATGGGACGATCTACTTTTTTTTGCTATTCTGTCGCAATGGTGAGGTGAGGTGACAATAGTAAATATTTAGCTTGTCAGAAGACATGTTATACTACGTTCTATTAATTATGCTAAGGGTCTGTTTCACAATGTCCAAGTAAAGTCCTTGACACGCTACTTGCCACATATCTGACGAATAAAGTCATCGTTGGCGTTTCACATACAATCTTCAAATAAGATTAACCGGTAGATAAAGCGCTAAGTTTAGGAAGTTTCTGATCTGGCAGTTAATTTATTCATTCCAATACTTTGCACAGGCTTTATGAAACAGACCCTAAGTAGATGATCCACTATGGAAAGGGTTTTTAAGTTTTAACTGCCATAGAAATGTACTTATGTTTTGGTTATTTTAAGGGCCTGTTTCACAATGTCCAAGTATTAAATAAATAATAAATAAATAAATAAATATTTACTTGGACATTGTTTCACAATGTCCAAGTATTGGATAGCTAATGAACTAATAAATTAAACCCACATAAAACCTCCTGCAAAACTTAACAATTTATCAACTAGTTAAGTTTATTTGAAGATTGTGAAACGGCAACGATGACTTTATTCGTCAGATAAGTGGCAAGTAGCTTATTCAGGACTTTATTTGGACATTGTGAAACAGGCCCTAAATATCATAAAACCAGCATTTTAAAAGTGACTAAGGACACCGTAGCCATGGCAACCCGTGACAAGAAATTTCTTTTCCCACATATTTTATGCAAAGAGAGTAAAGTCCCTTACTAAAATAATGATTTCACTCGTTTAGTAAGGGGTCCAACTTTATTATCCCACAGTACAGTAGGCAAGTGTTCTGTAACAGGAACTGGAGCGCCAACCACGACGGCTGCCTACTGATGGGCGTGCTAAACCTAGAGCCTTGTCACGGCGTGCCGGCGCTGGCGACGTTACCACACTTCTACCTAGCCTCCGAAGAACTACTGGAGTATTTCGCCAGAGGCATCAGTCCAGATAAAGAGAAACACAACACTTACGTGTTCCTTGACCCGGTAAGGACCATTCCCTTTTCTTGGCAGTTTAATCCAGCAGGCGCCGTTGCCGCTCTGCTACCTAACTTCCGAGGAGCTGCTGGAGGAGGATCAGTTCAGATAAGGAGAAACAGAACACTTACGTTTACCTTTATCCGGTAACGATCATACCCTTTTCCTAGTACTTCGACCTATAGACGTTTACGAGTAGCCCAGCAAGCAACGTTGCCGCACTTCTACTCCGCTCCGAAGAGCTGGAGTATTTCAGCGGAGGCAGCAGCCCCAATAAGAATCATAAAACTAACGCGTAGATACCTCGACTTGGTGAGGACCATTCCCTTTTGGTACACATTTAGCCCAATAGGAGATGTTGTTGTACTTCTACGTCGCCTCCGAGGTGTTCCTAGAGTACTTCGGCGAGGCATGCGCAATACAAAACACAGGAAAAGCAATACAGAACATAATTTTCCCATATAGTCCCAGTATCCCTAAAACGGGATAGTATCCCGTTATGCCTGATCGTTCTACCCCAACGAACATTGTTTTGTACTAATACTAAGCATTTCTAAACTAAACCTGTGAAAATTATAAACAGTGCCTATTGTAAAAATTTGATCTTTCTTCACGGTTTTTAGCTTAAAAATATTGTATAAACATGCTTACTAACTTCATAACACATCGATATTTCACATAAAATATCGTAATATTATTCAAAATATTAAGTTTTTTCTTTTCACATAGAGCTGCCAAAATAAGCAGCGACTCGTTTTTTTTCCACAGATCGGCAAACCGTAACTGAATTTGCTGCCGCAGCTCAATGTCTTGCATAACTCACGTACATCATCACATTTTCCGTGCTGCCCCGAACTTCATCTTGCCCCTGTCTCCCACTACCTTTAAGGTTTTTCACTTTTTTTGACCGAGAAAATCATTAGCTTGCATTGTGTACCTGGGGGCTTATCTTGATTGAATTAACATGACATGAATTTGATCTAGATTTGTTATTGATATAACCTGTCACTGTCAAAAGTAATATTTCTTCAACCATGAAAGTCACTTTTTAATGAATATATGTGTGCTTCAAATCGTGTAACTTTAATTTGAACTACTTCTCAAGCATTCAAGTATTTTTATTGCACTAGTGTTGTTAAACAGAAGATAATGCTCAAACATGAACCCTGTAAGGGCATCGCAACAATTCTTATTTGCTAAACTTAAAAATTAAAACGAAAGCTAACACTAATATTGTTAGGTACCTTTATAGTATCTGTGTTAGTGTGTATATGTGTTTTATTTCAGTGTTTTGTCATCTAAATATTCTTAATGTGTGATTGAATTTAAAGAAAACTTACCTAATGTTGTAATGCAATGCAATTAATATGCTCAAATGGAGCTGTAGACCTAAGATGGTCGGTTCTTTATCATTTGTCACCATGCCTGTCACGTTCTAACAAGTATGTAAGTGCGAAAGTGACAGGCATAGTGCCAGGTGATAAAAATAGAACCATGCTACCACCGCTGATCTGATGAAGCAGTCAACAACACAAAGGCTCATTAGAAGAACCGTTCGCCAACAAACTGTCAAGCAGTTTGGCGAAAAATAAGTAAAATGAATAGTGCTGTGTATTTGTTATTGAGTAAATAAATTTAAAAAAAAGCTCTAAAGTATTTGATAGACATGTAAACAAGGAACATGTTTCCTCCCGCGGACGCTTCAGCTGTGGAATGAGCTCCCTGCCGAGGTTTACCCGAGGTTCTACAGTATGGGGTTCTTCAAAAAAGGAGTGTACAGGTATTTAAATTTTTTAAAGGGTCGGCAACACGCATGTAATATCTCTGGTGTTGCAGGCGTCCATAGGCTACGGCTGCTTACCATCAGGCGGGCCGTATGCTTGTTTGCCACGTGCAGTCAATATCAAAAGTATCAAAAAAGTATATTTTTAAAAGTAACTTGTATTTTCAGATAACCGGAATCGTGTTGAAAGGCGCCAGACGTCTCCAATTCAACATAGAACTTCGACAGATGAAGGGAATCCCGCAGCTGGAAAACGTGCGCACGGGCGTGTTCCCGTTGCTCTGGATCGACGAGGTAGCTCACGTCTATGGCTCCTCTATACGATGGGCCATCATACTAAAGTGGGCCAGCGTGTAGAGACTGTAGTGGTGTCGGATGGCTTATGATGGGACGGGATGGCGATATTGGAGGTTTTTAGTCCGCACATCAAAGGTAGTGTGGCCAGCCGATAGTGCGTATGCACCTCGTTCCATAGTGCGTGCTCTCAACAATCGCATGGCCATCTCGCTGATCCAGCGTTTGTCCATCGTGTAGAGGAGCCATTAGGTTACTTCGAAGATCCAAACTGGACTAAACAAAAACTAGAACAAACCTTACCCTATACCTACCTACTAGTGTTGTGAATTTAAGCATCGAGGCGTAAACTACAAGACTCGAGTCGCGACTTTTGAGTCTTGATATGAAGCCTCGAGCCTTAAATCCTCGTCCATATAAGCCTCAACTTGATAAGTTCGCGTTGCTGCTTACGAGCACAGAAACCTCGAGTCTTTAGGCCTCAAGCTTTAAAGCCTCCTAAGCTTTGAAGGTTTAAGTCTATAAGGTTAGTAGCATTTAAGTCTTAAAAGCATTTAACAAATTAGATTAATCTATGCCATATTTGATAGATAGGGTGCCCGTGAGGAACCCGAGAGATTTTAACAGCATAATCCTGAGGTCGTTAGAAGTAAAAAACCGGCCAAGGGCGAGTCGGACTCGCCCACTGAGGGTTCCGTACTTTTTAGTATTTGTTGTTATAGCGGCAACAGAAATACATTCATCTGTGAAAATTTCAGCTATTAAAATATTAAATTTAAATTTATTTCGGTTCATGAGATACAGCCTGGTGACGTAACGGACGGACGGACGGACAGCGGAGTCTTAGTAATAGAGTCCCGTTTTTACCCTTTATGTACGGAACCCTAAAAACTACCACACCGGACACCGTCAAATTAAGGGTTAAAAATAAATACACAATAATACTTTCTGCCTATAACGCTCGTTGTTTGAGCTGAAGGCGTTAACTTCGAGGTTCGGGGGCTTGAGCTTTCAATAGGCCCGAGTTTTTAAAGCTTGAGCTCTCTATGAAGCCCGAGTCTTAAAGACTTACTCTTAAGAGCTCATAAAAAGCTTGAGTCGTTATGATTCTGAACCGTTTCTGAGCTCAAACCTTTAACGCTTGAGTCTTCAAAGCTTGAACCTTCAAGGTTTGCAAGTCTTTAAGGTTTAAAAGTCTTCAAGACTAGTCTTTTAACAACACTACTACCTACGCAAAAAGTGGGGATTTTTTGTTTTTATACTATGATTTGGAGTGTCAGACGGTGCCCTTCAAATAGGAAACATGACATTTACGAAACAAAAATAAACTCTTTTAAAATATATGAAAAAAATCATATTGAAAGACTTTCAATGTAAACTATTTTGAACATGATCACTTGATGATCGGTCGTAACTGAGTTTATTAGTAGGTATTTACAAACTCCACTAGCAAAAGTATATCCCCTTTTACTTGTTTTTTCATAATTTCGAAAGTGAAGAATAGGTTTTCGAACCGTCGGTTTACTGCAAGTTTGGTAATCAATTCGTTTAGCTGGGGGCTGATTTTTGAATTTCGTCACTCGAAAATCTGTGGAAAACGTCGAATAGATATTTTAGAAATACGAGCAATACAAATTGGAAATCTAGTGGTATTAACCACTCGGTTTCAATTATATTAGTAGAATTTAAATGCCTAGTAGTGGAGATAAATTGCAGAAAATTACACGAAATCGAGCACTCTAAATTATTTTATTTTTTTATTCAAAAATCGGCCCCCAGGACATCTACTTTTCTAATTCCTTTGTTTATTTCGCCAGAGCGCAGAATTGCCGCCAGAAATCCAGCAGGAGCTGAAGCAATCCCACACCTTGCTCGGATACGTGGAGATGGCGCGCTGGATCCTGCTGTCCATAGCTATATTAGTGTTACTAGCCAGTGTGGTCAAACTGGGGAGAAGCGGCGCTCTCCCGATGTGGGGAGAACATACAAATTCTGTCAGTTTCGTACTGTCGGCTTCTGGTAATGGTAATAAATTGCAGTGATTTTGTGGTGGAATTTGATTTTCTTTTTCCAATCATCTTTGCTGCAGATCGATAGGCAGGCAGCAAAGATTCATTGACTGTACTGGAGTGTTAAGCGAGTTTCATACTTATTAATAATACGTTTTACCATACCTCCCATACAACTTATCATTTGCCGGTGCCGCCACGCAGTATTGTTTGGTGAACTGGTAATTCACGAATTCCAAGCATCTACTTCATTTCTGTAGTTGCCGCCGATACCTGATGGGTAAACTATTATAGCAGAGAAAATCGTACCAAAGATGCCTCTTTTTAAACAAACATTTTCATTGTAGAGGCAAATGGGATCAATTCAACCGTCTAAATTTTCCATGTAGATTAGTCTATGCACACACTTTAATAGGTGTGATTTTTCGATTACCTAACTATTCTTCTTTTTTACTTTAAACGGTAAAACCCGTTTGTCTGCGTACCTACGACATTATAGTATAAGTTAGCGCAAAAGCAACTTCACTACGGGCGAAGTATCGGGACGAGCGCGGGTTTCGGGGAGCACACAAGCGCCGCATTTTAGATTTTATTATTTAACGATGATGATGATGTAATCCTGTTATCCCTCATTAGGGATATAGGGCTCGCAGAAGAATTTTCCATTTGGCGCGATCCTGGGTGGCTACTTCCAGCTCCTTCTCAACTGATCGCCTCCATGTGGTACGAGGCCGCCCTGACCGTCTACTACCAGTCGATTACCAGCGGAGACACTGCTTGGACAAGTGGCTGTCCGGTCTACGGAGCGTGTGTCCGATCCATCGCCATTTCCTTACAAGGATTTTCTGGCCTATGGGTTTCTGATCAGTCATCTGCCATTACATCTGTCATCTGTCATTATTTAACGATGCGTCACCTTAAGTAAGGAAACTAGGGCTAAGATGGTCGGCAGAATGGTTCCATTTTTATCACTTGTCACTATACCCGTCACTTTCGCGCTTACATACTTGTTAGAACGCGACACGCATGGTGACTAATGATAAAGAGCCGACCATCTTAGCCCTTCAGAAGCGCACCTTTAGCTTTCGTTAAAATTGACCACCTTTGCTGCCGTTGAATTGCTAGGATTTTTTCAGATACGACGGCACAGTGTCATGATATTTTCAAAAATTGATAACGTATTTGTAACGATTTTTCTATTTTATAAAGCTAAAGAATCAAATAATTTTATTAATTTACTATAATTATGTGCTATTATAGACCGTCAATCCAGTGCTGGATTAAACGTTAAATAGTGAAAACGTATTGTTGTTTTGGGAACAGACACTGAATGATGAAATCGACTGGAATTCGATCGATTCGATCCAGTTCAGTGCTGGATTCTATCACTGGACTAGAATGCTACTGGAATAAATGTTAATATCATCAAGCTTCCAATGCCGCAATACAAGGGATTTGAAACCGTTCACCTCACATACATTTGCTTTTGTTTCACCATAGAGAAATAAGTAACATAGAGTGCTCACTCGATACATCAGTTTTGGTACCAAAACTATTATTATCTTCGTAGTCGACATCTAGCATCGAGTAGCGGAATTATCAGTACTGCTACTTGACAATAGATGTTGCGTCGAACAAAAAATCTAATGCTCAACAATTTTTAGCTAATATTATAACCGGATTAACCGGAACTCTATTTTAACTCCTTCTGCTTGTAATATTAGTTGTAAATTGTTGAGAAATTCAATTTTTGCTATTCGCGACACCCGAGACATCTAGTGTCAAGTAGCAGTACTGATAATTCCGCTACTCAATGCTAGATGTCGACTACGAAGATAACAATCGTTTTGGTACCAAAACTGATGTATGGAGTGAGCACTCAATGTTACTCTTATTATTTCTCTGTGGTTTAATATGGACGCCGCGCCACGAGCGCAAGGCCGATTTTTGAATTTCGATCGCTCGATTTCGTGCTCTGCCTTTAAGAGCCCTTAATCCTTGGAGCGTTATCCGATTTCACGAAATAACGCTCGATAGATGGCGTTGGCGCTCGGTACGCGAGCGCCGGCAACGCGACGCGCGTTTCAATGCAGACTAGAATAATCTTGATAGTTTTCAATATAATTTCAAGCAACATTAATTTTAGTGTTATATGATATCATATGGGCACTCTTTATTTTATTTTATATGTACAGTAGTTTTTTTAATGTACACTACTACTAAGTGTACAGACTACAGAGTGTACTATAACCCTTGCTCTTTATTCTGTCTCTTTCACACCAATGGAAAATGAAGAAGTTAGTAAATGACTGCAGGTATAAATAAAGTATATTAGTGCGATAGAGAGACAGATAGTGTTTCGTTGTCGTATCGTAAACGATTGGCATGTTGGCCACACACTTGCTTGGTGCCTAGCCAAAATACCAATCGTTTGCGTATATTAGTGCGATAGAGAGACAGTAGTGTTTCGTTGTCGTATCGTAAACGTTTGGCATGTTGGCTACGCACCCATGATACTTAACCAAGAAGCCAATCGATTGCGCATATTAGTGCGATAGAGAGACAGATAGTGTTTCCTTGTCGTATCGTAAACGTTTGGCATGTTGGCTACGCACCCATGCTGCCCAGCCAAGATGCCAATCGTTTGTGCATATTAGTACGAGAGAGAGACAGATAGTGTTTCGTTGTCGTATCGATTGGCATGGTGGCTACGCACCCATGCTGCCTAGTCAAGATGCCAATCGTTTGCGCACATTAGTGCTATAGAGTTTCAGTGTTATTTGAAATCACGTTAGGGTTTGTATTATTATTTATGACCCGAATGAAGTCCATCCAGGTTCTTATGATGGAGTCAGGAGTTGGTCACCAGAACTCCTAATCTACTCATTATAATTCCATCGTGCTTGGGCTCAAAAGATTTGCCCTGACGAACACCATCGATCTAGATGAGGTCCAGGGTCTCATGACGGAGTCAGGAGTTGGTCACCAGAACTCCCCAGAACTCCTAATCTACTCATCATAACTCCATCGAGTTTGGGCTCAATAGATTTACCCTGATGAGCACCATCAATCTAGATGAAGTCCAGGGTCTCATGATGGAGTCAGGAGTAGGTCACTAGAACTCCTAATCTACTCATTATAATTCCATCGTGTTTGGGCTCAAAAGATTTGCCCTGACGAGTACCATCGATCTAGATGAAGTCCAGGGTCTCATGATGGAGTCAGGAGTTGGTCACCATAATTCCTAATCTACTCATCATAACTCCATCGTGTTTGGGCTCAATAGATTTGCCCTCACGAGCACCATCAATCTAGATGATGTTCAGGGTCTCATGATGGAGTCAGGAGTTTGTCACTAGAACTCCTAATCTACTCATTATAATTCCATCGTGTTTGGGCTCAAAAGATTTGCCCTGACGAGTACCATCGATCTAGATGAAGTCCAGGGTCTCATGATGGAGTCAGGAGTTGGTCACCAGAACTCGTAATCTATTTATCATAACTCCATCGTGTTTGGGCTCAATAGATTTACCCCGACCAGCACCATCAAATTACCATTATGAAACCCTCGACTTAATCTAGATCGATGGTACTCGTCAGGGCAAATCTTTTGAGCCCAAACACGATGGAGTTATGATGAATAGACTAGGAGTTCTGGTGACCAATTCCTGAGTCCATCATGAGACCCTGGACCTGATCTAGATTGATGGTGCTCGTCAGGGCAAATCTATTGAGCCCAAACACGATGGAGTTATGATGAGTAGATTAGGAGTTCTGGTGACAAACTCCTGACTCCATCATGAGACCCTGGACCTCATCTAGGTCGATGGTGCTCGTCATGGCAAATCTCATGAGCCCAAACACGTTGGAATTATAATGAGTAGATTAGGAGTTCTAGTGACCAACTCCTGACTCCATCATGAGACCCTGGACTTTATCTAGATTGATGATGCTCGTCAGGGCAAATCTATTGAGCCCAAACACGATGAGGTTATGATGAGTAGTTTAGGAGTTCTGGTGACCAACTCCTGACTCCATCATGAGACCCTGGACCTCATCTAGATCGATGGTGTTCATCAGGGCAAATCTATTGAGCCCAAACACGATGGAGTTATGATCAGTAGATTAGGAGTTCTGGTGACCAACTCCTGACTCCATCATGAGACCCTGGACCTCATCTAGGTCGATGGTGTTCGTCAGGGCAAATCTATTGAGCCCAAACACGATGGAGTTATGATGAGTAGATTAGGAGTTCTGGTGACCAACTCCTGACTCCATCATGAGACCCTGGGCCTCATCTAGATCTATGGTGCTCGTCAGGGCAAATCTTTTGAGCCAAAACACGATGGAATTATAATGAGTAGATTAGGAGTTCTAGTGACCAACTCCTGACTCCATCATGAGACCGTGGACTTTATCTAGAATGATGGTGCTCGTCAGGGCAAATCTATTGAGCCCAAACACGATGGCGTTATGATAAGTAGATTAAGAGTCCTGGTGACCAACTCCTGACTCCATCATGAGACCCTGGACCTCATCTAGATCGATGGTGTTCGTCAGGGCAAATCTTTTGAGCCCAAACACGATGGGATTATAATGAGTAGATTAGGAGTTCTGGTGACCAACTCCTGACTCCATCATGAGAACTTGGACTTCATCCGGGGCAAAAATAATAATGCAAATGCAAACCCTAACGTAATTTCAAGTAAAAATGCGTTTTTCAGAAAATCGCAGCCAAATAACACTAGACCCTACTCATAGTGTTGTGTTCCTGCCGGTGAGTAAGGTTGCCAGAGCTCAACGAGGGGCGGGAGGGGGTTAGAGTCGGCAACGCGCATGTAACTCCTCTGGAGTTGCAGGCGTACATAGGCTACGGATACTGCTTACCATCAGGCGGGCCGTAAGCTTGTTTGCCACCGACGTAGTATAAAAAAAAGGACCACTGAAAATCCATCAATAAGCGAGTCTGTTAGGCATACTGTAAAAAATGAACTTTTATTAAGATTTTCTAATCGCAGTATATAGCACTTCTCGGAACTCCGTAGCTGATTACGATCGCAACGAATGCCTGACAATCGAGCACAGGTCCGTCCTCTAAGAGCGCTCCGCGCGGACTGAGAGCGGGGCGTCGCTGCTGCGTGATTTATACGTGTTTTAAAAAAATATAAATTTACGGCAATGTAGGTCCCATAGTTATGTTTTTTTTTTTATAGGTTAACATAAAGTTACAGTTTGCTATAATATTATTTTTAAAGCAAAATATGCGTACAATTTGCGGAAAAAAAATATAATAAAACCCTGTTTTCGCCAAAAAAATGAAGAAAACTCGGAAGGTATTTTATCAGTTTTTTCAAATGAATCTTCGATTGTTAATCATTCCAGCCCCTCGTACGAGATATGTTGAATCAAATTGTAGTCATTCATGTACCAAATGATTCTTGTTTACAGCAAAATTGAGAACCGAAACGCCACATCTCACTGCAAAATTTGGAAAAGACTCCCAAAAAAAACTCATTAAAAAAGAGGTTAAAAAGAGAAAATGAAAATTTGAACTGTTGGAGCCGCTAGTTTAGGAAACGATTATTTAAGTAAGTTACCAGTTTTTGAATAAATACTAATAGTTACGTCGTAATCTTGAATGGAAAAGGAAGCATTTTACAAAATACGCTCGTCTGTAGGAATAAGGACTCTTAATAAAATCTCCACTACTAGGCATTTAAATCCTACTAATAGAATTGAAAACGAGTGGTAAATTCCACTAGATTCCCAATTTCTATCGCTCCTACTTCAAAAATATCATTTTTTTTTATACTACGTCGGTGGCAAACAAGTATACGGCCTGCCTGATGGTAAGCAGTATCCGTAGCCTATGTACGCCTGCAACTCCAGAGGAGTTACATGCGCGTTGCCGACCCTAACCCCCTCCCACCCTCGTTGAGCTCTGGCAACCTTACTCACCGGCAGGAACACAACACTATGAGTAAGGTCTAGTGTTATTTGGCTGCGATTTTCTGTAAGGTACTTCCCCAGTTGGGCTCTGCTCTAGATCTGGAATGACATCCGCTGTGCTGTGCCCTACCACACAGAGCGAGATGACATTCACAATGCCCATACCTCTCTTATGGACGTAGTTTAAGGACATACCCGGGTCCAAAAATTTCAAAACATTTCGCCGTTTTCTACTGATTTTTGAGTGCCGAAATCGAGCGCTCGAAATTCAAAAATCGTCATTCGTTCTCGTTCACTCATAGTGATGATAGACAACCCAATGTCGCCTAAAGATGATGAAAGATGATATAACCATGGCTTTCATAATCATAACAATTCCAGAAATACAACCTTGTATTTGATCGGCCATTATTTAAGCAATTTTTGGTAAATAGCTATTTTCCGGGTTCTGTTCGTAATTTCCCAATCCACTCCACAACAATTCAGTTAATGTAGTTTAATTCCCTATAGATTAATCTAGATGACCATATTGTAGATAACACGACCATTGAGGGAAATTATGTAGGTAAATATAACAGACGAGTTAATAATAAAGTCTATTAATCCCCATACATATGTGTTTCCTCCTGATTATTTTAAAGTTTGGAATTTTTTTTTTTTTGCGTAGTTATCCTGTTCATTGTCCAAGAAACAATAGTGACACAGATTGTCAGATGAAATGCCGTGTCACGTTAAACTAACATGCTTTAGATGGTCCATTATGAAAATGACTTATATTATAACTACCACAAAAGGCATGTTTGGTACCAACTTTAAATACCATAAAACCAGTATTTTAAGAGTTGTTTTTTCCCTGGACAACTAGCCGTTACGATGCGGAAAGCGCCATTACAAGTAATTTAAAGTCTTTATGTGCCTATGCTCCTTACCGTACATGTGCAAAATAAAGTATACACTTTCCGACGCGACGCTACAATAATTCTGAGGCCCTACCGCGAAAATCGAAATTTCGTTATCTCTATCGTTTGCATATCTAAAGAGGTGGTGAAAAAGAGGCAGAAAATGAAATTTCGATTTTCGCGGTAGGCCTTCTGTTGTGGGAGCATCAGTTGGGGCCCTTAGTTGGGGGGTGCGTAATACATCGCACCTGTGTTTTTTTTAGTTTTAAGTTATGGTTAATAATATGTATGTATGCTAGATTTCATGTATTTTACTATTGTGGCAATTACATGAAAATAAAGATTTTTTTACTTACTTAAAGATACTCGTCGACTGTAATGGGTCAATCAAGGCTTCGTATACCAAACTGAAATCTCATACTTTTTTCACTATGAGATCACGACTCAACTAATATATTCCTATCGAAACGCTTTACTCAACTATAATAAATTTGAACAATTGCTTCCTAAGACAGAAACGCGCATGTGACACCCTTTTTTCAATCTCATACCCACTCAACAAGCTTCATGGCCTTAACGCTGAAAAGCTCTCCATTATATGTATCACGATTGTATTAAATACTATTATTTAATTTAAATAATAATAAATATTGTATGAAGGCTAATGCTCGTGCTCTCTATACTTTACGTGTCGCTGATTGACATACTGACAATTATGAATGATACTGTCTAATTAACCGTGACAGTGGCGTGTCTACCGTGCCTTGGATCGGTTGCACGAATTCATTTTAATCGATACTGTGTAAAAATATTGCTTTTTTTCCGCACTGCGGTGGTTTTAACACCTAAGTTAGATTAATGAATACGTTAAAAATATTACTATATTTGTTTTAGTATTATCTATGTTCGTCGAATTTCAAAAAAATATGCCCCAAATTCGAAAACAGTATAACTTATAAATATGTACCTATCATAACGATAAATTCTAAATTACATAGTAAACAATAAATAGCGTTCGTGTCTCGACACAAATAAAATAAATCTTAGGTACAGTCCTAGATTTAAATTGACTGTACCTAAGATTTATTTTGGATCAGCATCCATTTAGGATTCAAGCTAAATTGGTTGTTATACTAACGGTATGAAATGTCCAGTGTAAAGTAAACCGTCGACGGCTCAGCAATTAAAGTCCGTAACTGTAGGAAGTATTAATATTACGGTTGCACTTTATTAGAATCGGAGCTACCTCTCTAAATGTAATCGACTAATTGTTTTCAACGACAAAAACTGAACAAGTAGAAATTTTATAATTAGTGAATAAATAAATAAAAATACATATTTGTATTACAAGGGGGCAAAGTTGTTATTCAACCGCTCGTGCTAATATTGATTTTGAGCAAGCGAAAGATTCCATAATTGAACCACGAGCGTAGCGAGTGGTTCGAGAAGTGCAAATATTGAGCGTTTCGAGGGTTTCAAGGCACGAGGATTAAACAAACTTTGCCTCCGAGTGAAACACAAAATTTTTCACCACACCAACGCGAGGAAAATACTAACTATGAAATACCAAAAAAAAAACTATACCAAATCTAAATAAACGTAAAAATTTATCATTCAAAGTCAATAAGTATTTAAAAGTCAATTGTAGCAGCTAACATAAGGGAACAACTTACTTACATTTGCATCTGATTACTTTCCTCCACATGTGGATAAAATGCAACTTTCTCATTCGTTTTTGAACAATCAAGAAGGCCTTTACCAGTTGGTGAGGTAAAAACACTTTTTCGAGTGGGCGCGTGACAAAGCAAATGTGTTAACGACATTTTTAGTATTTTTACCACCATCCTTACCACAGAATCCACTTCTTTCTAAATTTAGAGTATTATTACTCTGACAAATTATCCAAATGACAGTTCTCTCCAAAGTCGGTTTTGTCACTCTTTACAAAAGTGGCCACAGAAAATTCAGTACAGTGGAGTTCAAAAATATTTACATGCCTACGTTCCAAAAATACATTTGTTCTACTCGTCGACTGTAATGGTTGAATTAAGATTTCGTATACCAAACTATAATTGCGTACTTTTCATGTATGGGCTGCCAACTCAACTATAAGATTCATTTTGATACGCTGTAGTCAACTATAAAAAAATACTAATCACGTGCCGCAGCGCTCCCATAGAAAAGGCTAAAGGGGCGCGGGGTGCGAGGCGGGATTCGCGCGTGTGGAGTCTTCTCAGAGTCTTCTGTACTGCATTTTTGTCTACTGAGATAGCAATTTTCATTCATTATTTAGGTTTTATAGTAAAAAAAACATTACTTTAAATAACTCGTAGAAAAAGTATTCTGATACAGTAGTGATATAATCAAACTTGTCAATCTCATACCTTACTTATGCAACTCAGCAAGCTTCGTTGCCTAAATACGTTAGTCGATTGAAAAGCTCTCTATTATATCAGTATTGTATAAAATACTTTTATACGCTTCTACGACCCATGATAATAAGGTCGGGTAAATATATTTTTGGAACATTGGCTTGTAAAGATGTTTGTGAACACGAACGTACACCCCCTATGAGTATTAAGTGCGTGGCCACAATGACATAATCGTAATAATATTATGTATTATGAATTTATGATCTGACTGTTATTAAACGAGAGAAATATTGCCTTGAGTTTAAAACCAATACTTAAGTAAAATAAGTGTCCCAAGTTTGCTTTATTTTTGGAACGAGGAATACACAAAGTATTGGTTTTGACTTTTGAGTGTGAAAATCTTAAATCTACTATAGGTATCCGTTTTTTTTTACTGAAGGTCGATACATACCTCGGTGAAACCTGTTTATAACAATAGCACTATTAACAGAGGACACGACGGAGAATTATCTGCTTAAACTGAATTATTAATTTTACAGCGACACTAAACACGATTCTCTAACTCAAAATTCGGCATTGATGTTGATTTTCCCCGTGCCAACACAACATACCTTCAGTGTCAACATATACTTACTTAATTATCATCGCAGGAAGATAAAACAAGAGGAAAATGCTATGCGACAAGTTATAATCAAACTATAATAGTTTCCGATCCGTAAGGCAGTCAAAGCCTGACCGCGTCGGGTAATAGTTGAAGCAAATTTTGAATTTCTAACACAAATCTAAAAAAAAAACTTTTTTTTATAAAATAGTTGGTTTTTAGAATTAATGCGTTAGGATTCGATATCGTCGATAGTTCCTGTTTGCTTGTAGTAAAGTGATCGAATAGTGATTGTAGAACAATGATTGGGAAACAATCGCGTATGTTTTTTTTGATATCGCTGTGTGGGCTCATGTTCGCGATTCTACTTGCGACGTGGGGTATACCAAAGATTGTCAGAAGCCAAATACAAAAGGTAAGTACTATAATTTATTTCATTCATACTATAGTCTAGTAAAAACAATTTTGACAGTGACAGTACTTAGAATAATTAATGTAGTTTTATCATAAAGTAAAGACCGTATGATTCTCTATGTCTATGTTCCACTGACAAGTGATTTATGACAAACTATATACTTATGTTTTTTCTATAGTTTATAGTTAGTTTAGCATCCGACCAATGTAAGCGGAAAAACTTAGCGTAAAATTAAAGTATCAACTTGCTGATCCGAAAATATATCTAATTTTCATTTAATTTAAAATGTATGTCGTTGTATTTCTAACGCGAATAAATTGTTTGAAATATGTTTTCCAAATTTTTAAATTATAGGGTTGTCGAAATTCAAGTCATATCTGTGGTTGTGCATGCAAAGGAACGTCAAGTTTTGTCAACGCTAATAATTGCTGGTAGCAAGCGCCCGAAAGGCACATTGTTAGCCCACTGGTAAAGTATATTGTCGGATTAATTGAGGTAAAACGTTAAAACCCGAGCGATGGTTAATTTGCATTGTCTCCGTCGCAAATAACTCAAGCGCGATGTCCTTTCTTCCCTTCTAATTTCCTGGCTTTACGCCCCCTTTAAGGAGGTACATATACTTCTGATTAAAATGTTGCTTGTATTTAGCTATCAATGACTCGGTTATATTACTAGCAATTTTATAATTAAATTTTAGTACAGTTTTGATATCTACCGTTATCCAATCCAAGGTTAACTGAAGAGATCCCGGAAAGGGATAAATTCGCCTTTGAACAAATGATGTGTATTTTTTCCTGTTTTATGTTTCTTTTTGTACAATAAAGTGTTTTTCGACTACTACTAGATTACTAGTAGCTTGCAGTTTTAATTAGTAGTAGTAGTATGCAGAGTAACAATATACAATTGAAAATTAGACATGTTTTCGTGATTTTTTCCATCAAGCCAACTTGAATCTTTTATGGTTTGTCTTAGTGTTTTCCCTCGGAAATGTAGTCTAGTTTCCGAGTAACTTTTTCGTAGCATTTACGCTTGATTAAAACGTGTAAAAAATCAATTTAAAAACTGCATTTTTACGTTACCGTTTAGGGCTTAAGGACGAGTTTTCAGAGGTACCTAATTACCTATACAAAACGTTTCATGAATATATATGCAGATACATTCTGCTTGGTCCCACCTTCCCCCCTTTATTCCGTTCCGAAACGTTGGCGGAACCGAACCACAGATTTAGAACAAAACCGAAGTTATCTTAATACAATTTACTTAAACAATCCAATTCCTTAAGCAAATTTACTGTCTTAAGAGTTTCCTCGAATAACAGCAGTTTCCAAAGTTAAGAAATATAGGATTTATGAAATTAACGGGTGGATCATGGACTTTAAACTAAGTACCGATGTATATCCGTACACAGCAAGAAGTTGAAGTAATTTGAACCTTATGCAATTCTATTTCTAAGTTCAAATTTGTACAATTTTATATTCTTCCCGCCGTGTACCGAAATATCCCATAAAACCATGGTTTTAGAGAGTGACAACGGCGACCAGCGAGAAGCGATGAGCGAGCTTTCCTTGAAAGCGACTGTATTGGTCACCTTTGTAGGCAAAGTAATGTCCAACTAGCCCCAATTAGACGGTTTAAGAACTTGTATGCAATATTGGATAGGTACAGTCACGGTTAGGGTTTGCAATCCGGATCCGAAATATGAAATTATCCACAGATCTTCCCATACATTTCAGATCCGTCGTGCTCACCCTATTCACGGATATTAATTGTTAAGCCACTTACCCCCTTATTCATAAACGTCTACTAAAGTTAACAAGCCGCTAGTAATCGTTTGTCCCTTTCCGACGTATTGGTATGATGGAAAGGGACAAACGATTATTAGCGGCTTGTTAACTTTAGTAGACGTTTATGAATAAGAGGATTAGGGTTTAGGTACTATACATTGGAGATGTCATAGCGTTAGTATTGACAACCGGATCCCTTTGTTTCGCATAATTATCGAAAGTCATAATGTAATGATAGTCATATTATCATTAGTCATAACTCTGAATCCGTTAACTTTTCAGGAACTTCCTTAGGTTATCCTATAGATTAGATAGGTTACGTTATGTTAGGTTTGTTTTATGGCAATCCTGAAAAGGTACGAGTTTCTGAGAAAAAAACAAATTATAGCTAACGAAAATGCCGACAAACAATATATTAACACAACACATTATTCATTAAACAGTAACTCCTCTGGAGTTGCAGGCGTACATAGGCGAAGGAGACTGCTTACCATAAGGCGGGCCGTATGCTTGTTTGCCACCGACGTTGTATAAAAAAAACATTATGACTTAAAACTTTATGGGAAACAATAGAGACCCATTGACAACCAATTTACCTTGAACCATAGATAGGTCCACAATTAAAGTCTGTGACCGTACAATCAACCAATATGAATCCTAGGCCACTATAGAACCTTGTCGCTTTAACTACTCTATACATCACATGCATCGCTCAATAAGCACTGTCGTAGAAGTCATTATGACATGGTTCTATAGTGGCCTAGGAATCAAATTGGTTGACCGTACATTGCTAACTAAAGAGTATAATGAATTCAATTGATCTACCTAATACCGCAATGTAACGTAAATCGCAAGAAAATTACTGATCCGTCTAAATGAGGCTTTATACAACAAGCCCTATGAAACCCAAAAATATTTCGTGGGTTCATTTTTTTTCACGTCATAATTTCTTAGAAGTTTATGATAACACTCCCACACTCTGTGTTGTCAAACATGTTGCACAATTAACTTTAGCCTGACTCTATAGTTAGGTATTTTGAATATTTAATTGTGCAATCACACAATAACAAAAATACACACAACAACACGACAAACGGATATGGCGGATAGGGTTTTGGCAATGTATGTCCCGTCTGGACTGACCTTCATACATTGCCTTTGCGCACAATCTGATTAAATTGCCAATTTTTGCGTCCGCACCTTGATTTGATCGTCACAATTTAATACTTAATCGAATCAATCACTTTTCTAGTGATGTTCAGAAATCGAAATTGTAAGCCCCTTTATAAAAATCACATGGATTGTGATAGTGCAAACAACTATCGATATAATTTTATCGACACAATCGATACAAGATTTTACATGAAAATGTTTCTGATGGGATTTCGTTTTCTTTTTTAGGGTTCCGTAGTCAACTAGGAACCCTTATAGTTTCGCCATGTCCGTCTGTCTGTCTGTCTGTCTGTCTGTCTGTCTGTCTGTCTGTCTGTCCGAGGCTTTGCTCCGTGGTCGTTAGTGCTAGAAAGCTGAAATTCGGCATAGATAATAAATCAATAAAGCCGACAAAGTCGTATAATAAAATCTAAAAATTTAATTTTTTTGAGGGCACCTCCCCTACACGTAAAGTGAGGGTGAATTTTTTTTTTGCTTCATCCCTACAGTGTGGGCTATCGTTGGAAAGGTCTTTCAAAACTAATAGGGGTCTTCAACAAACATTTTTTGATAAAGTGAATATATTCTGAGATAATCGCTCCGAAAGAAAAAAAAATGTGTCCCCCCCCCTCTAACTTTTGAACCATAGGTCCAAAAAATATGAAAAAAATCGTGGAAGTAGAGCTTAAGAAAGACATTAAATGAAAACTATAGCGGACATGATCAGTTTAGCGGTTTTTGAGTTATCGCAAAAAGTTTCCCCTTCATAGTAAAAAGACTTACTTTAATTAGGTACTGATTATGTAAATTTGCCTATTTGTTTAACTCGCGTACCGTTTCATCCCTTGGTTAACAATTTACTATACTTTAAGCTCCAGTTTAGCTTATTGTGACGGAAGAGTAACTACGGAACCCTACACTGAGCGTGGCCCGACATGCTCTTGGCCGGTTTTATTTATTTGCTATTCCTAGTATCCTTTTTATCAGTCAATCTAGTCCGTCTAGTTACCGGCGACCTACTGCCGGCCTTACCATTTCATCTCTATTGTACCAATATGTATTGACATTAATTCAATAATTATCACGAGACGTGTTACAATTGTCTTGAACCTTAGAATTTTTACAAATATTGGAGGAAATCAAAAGCCTAAATAATCAAAAATTCCAGGATATCTCACAAGTTGAAATCAAAGAGAACACCAACAAAATATGCTGCATCATTATAAAAGATTGCTTTTGTACCATTGACATATATCTAAGGATCTATGTCAATATATCTTAGGGGCACTAACAAGGAAGGGTACCCAACTGTCCGACTCCGATTTGATTCATTTTGATATATGTTATAGAGTAGTCTAAAATAACGGACACGTATTTTTTTTTAGCTGCCCAAACTCAACCTATTGGGAGAAATTGTCCTCCAAAGTACTAAAAAGTTACTAAATCTTCTAACTCCTATAGAAAGTGATGCTCAAGCAACTTGCTAGTTAATGGCTGGTTTGAGTATATGTTTGAAAGCAGCAAAAAATAATGAGCACGTGTTTTGTTATATCGGCTAAAACTCATTTTTTTCCTAAAAAAAATCGACATTCGAAGTTTTATAATATCTTATCACTATAGTTACACATAAAGACGGGTGTTTTTTTAGGAAAACTTGAGTTTAAGCAGATATAACAAAACACGTGTACATTATTTTTTCCTGCTCTCAAACATATACTCAAACAAGCCATTAACTAGCAAGTTGCTTGAGCATCACTTTCTATAGGAGTTAGAAGATTTAGTAACTTTTTAGTACTTTGGAGGACAATTTCTCCCAATAGGTAAGAATGATGCTAGTTCAGTGGTGTCACTCACGAAGTCGAACAGTCTAACGCAACTAGTTGCGACGTATCGCGCGCGTGATGTGAACTCATCAACTAATCGCATTGTGGCATTAGACTGCACAATTGGCTCGAATTCGTGTGCGTGACACCGCTGTACTGGCCCCATTCATATTGCTCGTAAGGCCCGTCCTTCGATATATGTCATTGTCAATGTTTTGTAGGATCACGTCAATCGAAGTCGAAAGAACATTTTCTTACACAAAGTGGATTTTTTCAAATAGAAGACGTAGGATAACCTCTAAAAATTAATAACAAATATTAATTGTCTATTACGAATGTCATATTCTAAATGATTAAAAGGTTTTTTCTTTGATTTTATTTGCTTGACTCGTACAAAAAAACATTATCATTTCAATAGTGTGATGATACCTACTGATAGCATTATTATATAAGTAAAACGCAGCTAAGAAATCCATTCTGACAGTTATGAATTGACCTATATACATGATGGCTCATTTAGAACGGTCAGTATGGGAAAGTCTGAAACTATAAGACATACGAAGATCTATTCTTAGGAACCATATCGTTGATTTTAATCACAAGAAAAACTGCATTCTTATATTTAAACAAAACCTGTACTCAGCCCGGGAATCTTTTGAAGATTATTTTGAAAAATAAAACTAAGAGTATCTCTATTTAGTTATCGATTGTGTAGGTCTTAAGCAGTAAATTTTACTATAATACATGATGAATAAAATGCATTGTTTTCATATTCTTTAATTTATTTTAGTAAGTGTTTGAAATTACCACCGCCTTTTTCAATACGATATTTAACACGTTTAGGTGTGTGTAATTGTGCACAGGTTGTTTGCAGCTCTTTGCTAAATTAAAGAATATGAATGCATTTTATTCATCATGTCTCATAGTAAGATTTCAGTACTATTAGTACAGGTTTTTTTAAATGTACAAATGCAGTTTTTCTTGTTATTAAAATCGATGACATGGTTCCTAAGAACAGATAGTCAGTATCTTCACCCTAGTTCACAATCATACTAATTTGGAACTACGCGGAAAATTTGGTCGTAATATAGAACTTTTGGCTACGCACTATGGTACTAATTGCAACTAAATTTGGTCGTAATATAGACCTTTTGGCTGCGCACTATGGTACTAATTGCAACTAAATTTGGTCGTAATATAGACCTTTTGGCTACGCACTATGGTACTAATTGCAACTAAATTTGGTCGTAATATAGACCTTTGCTGGGTACTATGGTACTAATTGCAACTAAATTTGGTCGTAATATAGATCTTTTGGCTACGCACTATGATACTAATTGCAACCTTATTTTTGCCGTACGATTGTGAATTGTGAACTAGGGTGACGATATAAGGGTCAATTGGCACTAATGCTATCGGTTAAACTAGTGTACACCGATTTATAACGTGTAGTCCAACTTCAAAAAAAATATACAAAGCTCGGGAAATATAAAAACAAGTGACGACGCGACAGATTTAAGCATGTTTGCTAAGGGTTGCGCCCGGGCAGACCGTCACCGGCGAGCAAAAAATTATATTTTTATTACTACAGAAATTATGAATTCTTTTTTTACTTTTAGACTCGGCAGGTGGCTCTGCAGTCGTGTTTTTGAATTGACGCTATAATATTTGTTTTACTTTTTCCTAGTCGGAATATTATACTAATAATTATGCTCTCAAATATATCGTCTGTATTTTTGTAACATCTTGTATAATGATCATAGGTTCCTATTATATACATATATAATACTTACTATTCTGTTTGTACCGGAATTCAAATAATCCAGAAATTTAGGATAGTAAGTGATATTTTGGATACGAGGGTGGTCATTCCCGTCAGCCGCAGGCTTAAAGACCCGAGTTTGCAATATTCTTACCCCCGGAGTTACACACAATGTTTTTCATCACATTTGCGAAGAAAAAACTAAATTTTAAGCGACATAAGTCTTAAATACGGTAACATATCAAATGTCCGCCTTTTTTAAATTTCTTGACAGGTTAGGCATCGAAAGTACAGTACAGACCTATTCGGCATTCAACCACGATTGAAAATTGTGTAAAAATATTTTAAACGGGTGTTAAATTAATCAAATTAAATAATTTTAAACATAAACAAAACTATTACATGATAAACGTCACTATTTTAAAAGTATAACTCATTTATGCTACGTGATTTGTATGAATAAGCGACAATTAAAAAAAAAAGCTATAACTCCCTAGCGAGTTATAATATTTATTTTCAGAATCCATAACTCCCGCGGGAACAATATAGGCCTTCGTCCTTCAGTACACCTGCATGAAATAAAATCTTTTTCGAGCAAGTGTGATGAAAATAAAAGAAATGCCTTGGCACAGCCCTGCGTCCGAAATTTTGAATTTCGAACGAGAATTAAAAAATGTTCGAAGTAGGGCTACTGGGTCTAAAAGACACCTTCCTTATCGTCGTAAATATAAGGGTCAATTCATAACTGTCAGGGTTGACTTCATAGCGGCGTTTCACTATCTGTCAGAAACGTCAAATACTACCTAAATGTCACGAGTCACCGATGTTTGATCATCATTAGCCCGCGACCTTAAAAAAATAAACGTTTATGACAATCAGAAGGTCATGAGCCAAGTCATTATGTAGGTACTAAGTATAACGTCACAAACAAGTCATGCTTGCGTGCCTTGACATGCAAAATGTTAGCGAGCCAAAGTGAATAATTATATTATCCTACAATTTTCCGGAGTCTAGCCAAGATATCATTATCATAGACAATCGTTGATAGAAAACGTCAATCGAAACATAAATAGTGTATCCTCGTGCCGCCCAATGTGCAGTATATTGTACATTGTACAAAGTGACACTCAGCATAACTAACCCGACTTTAGCAACAGCTTTAGCTTTAAGTTAAATTTAGAGCTAAACGCTCAGTACAAGCAAAATTGGAATTCATCAAGAGGTCGTGACTCTGTTTTGTTTGTGTGTGAATTTTTTGTAAGTAACAAAAAAAAGTAAGCGATGAGTTCTACCAAGAATAAATTTGCGTATTTTTAGAAACAATTTTCATATAAGGAAAGTTAGTGTTATTTTTACCTATCTTTAGCACCTTGTACCGGCAAATGGCCGTCGGGCATTAGAAGTACTTGCTAAAACTATCCCATACATTTTATTCATGAGAAAACTAGTAAGGTCTGGCGGCTCTGGGATCTTGCTCTATGAAGCTTTGAACAGCCATTCTATTCTATTCGATACACCTAAACATCGCTAGGCACATCGTCAAACGTATAGGTTTGAACTACACGGCGGATAGTCACTAGTCAAATCATGAAATGGCGACGATTCATGATATTAAACTGAACACACGAAACACGTGAGTATGGTGAGTATGGAGCGACAAGATAATGGCCATCCGCCCTAGTGGTGTGCCGCGTAAACAAAGACCCCTACATAAGAAGAAACTGGCTTTTATTGTTCTTAACCGGTTAATCTGACAAGAACTATGTATATGCAAATGTTCTCCTAAAAACCGGTTTCACGAACGAAGCCGAAATTAAAAGGTTTTGCGCCAAATACATGATAACGGTTTGGAAATTTAACGGGTTCCTGAACCTTATGATTATTATTATCACTAAAGATTTCTTATATCAATACAGAAAAATAAGTAAATACAGACAAACACATATTTTATACATTTTCGTTCTATCCGACATCGGATAGGACAATCTGTATAAAATATGTACGAAAAATGCTCTAACACGGGCCGTTGTCGTGTGAACACAACGTATGTACCTCTGTGTGGCTACCACCAGTTCGGCACTGACATTAACGCTATCGAGAACGCAACTTACTTTCTATACATCTCGCTCGTACTCGCATTTAAGTACTGCACTGTCAGTGACTCATAGTACAGGTGCCGGTGTATGAGGGAGACCGGGTATTTTTTAACCCTTATTATACATACCCACATTTTGCTAGGTGTACCTATACTTAAGTCATTACTGAGCAACCTATCCTATGGATCATCATCATCATCATCAATTTGCCTGTTTATGTCTATGGGAGAGCCAAAAAATTTTGAGATTTTAGGGGTTGATCCCATGTTAATGTTATAACTTGCTCAGCATTTACATATTCACCTCGCTAATTTGGCTAAGGGTTGAATACTTAGACACCGCGTACAGCGGACCCGCTTCCAAGAACACCGCCTAAGAACGCATATTTTTTCAGAACGTGCAGATTGACCCGTCCTCGCAGATGTTCGACAAATGGAGGAAGCTACCGATGCCGCTCACCTTCAAGGTCTACGTGTTCAACGTCACCAACGCCGAGGACATCAGCGCCGGCGCCAAGCCCGAGCTTGAAGAGATCGGGCCCTACGTGTATAAGTAAGAATATTGATATCGTTGCAGTAATAATGTGTGTGTAACCTCCTGAGACTAAACACTGAACTGGACTGAAATTTTTGACGTATCTTAAAGTTCGAATCGAGCCGTTAGAACTTATATATGATATATGTTATGTATATTCATAGTGATGATGATACATATTTACCAATCGCTTTATTGATGAAGGAAAACAGAGCCAAACTGGAGAAGTACCTCCACCTTACAGAAAACCGCAGTCAAATAACACTAGACCCTACTCATCGTGTTGTGTTCCTGCCGGTGAGTAAGGTTGCCAGAGCTCAAAATGGGTGCGGAGTGTTAGGGTTAGGTAATTGGTAACACGCATGTAACACCTTTGGAGTTGCAGACGTCCATAAGTTACGGAGACTGATTACCATCAGACAGGCCGTATGCTTGTTTGCCACTGACGTAGTATAAAAATAAAACATCTTGAGGAAACCGAAGTAATCTCAATAGGGCCTAGCTTCCCTCTGGGTTGGAAGGTGAGATTGCAGTTGCTTTCAGGAGGCCTCCTTTAGGATGGAATCGGGAAAACGATAAGATTAAGAGGAGACTATGAGCCCGATGGCCATAGCCCGGTTTGTCGGGGGCAAAAACGTACAAGTGCTAGTGATTAAACTCAAGTTTTTTTGATATCGATAGTAAGCAATTTCTATATCATAATAACAAATTTAACTCATCCTCGAAATACGAGTACCTACAGTATTAATTAAGAAAGTTAGTTGGCCGATTCAACTTTTTTTGTGTTATTATCCTGTCCCGTTGCCCAAGGGACAATACTGGCACAGCTTGTTCGAAGAGATATTGTATGACGATTTACTAACATGCTTTATCTTGCCCATTATGACAATGAGAATGACTCATAACTACCACAAAAATGCATGTTTGGTACCAACATTAAATAGCATAAAATTAAGATTTTAGGAGTTGTTTTTTTCCTGAACAACTAGCCGTTACCATGGCCACGAGTTAAATAATGATTTACCCTATAAAACCGCCATTACAAGTCATTTAAGTCTTGAGGTGTCTATGCTCTTTGCCGTATTTGTGCAAATAAAGTATACACTTTACGACCTGACGCTACAATAATTCTGAAACCCTACCGCGAAAATCTAAATTTCGCTATCTTTATCTGTTTGGATATGTAAAAGTGAAAAAGAAGCAGAAAACGAAATTTCGATTTATTATCATGTCTCGTTGCCCAAGGGACAATACTGGTACAGTTTGTTCGAAGTGATATTCTATGACGATTTACTAACATGCTCAGTGGATGGCCTGTTATATACCTAAATGGCATAAAATTATCACAAAAATGCATGTTTGATGAACCCCATAAAATCCAGATTTCAAAGTGGTTGTTCAAGGGACAAAAAAACCGTAACCATGGCAACGCGTGACACTAAAAGTTGATCCACCCATAAAAAGTTGATACATCCAGTTCCTTTATTATCTATTTGCAAACCTCTTTGGTTTATTCTAATTGAAACTGTAAATATCTGACATTGACTCTAGTCAATCTGACGATAATCAAAATTACGTCGAACAATAATTTAGTTCATTTTATTGTGAAAACAAATTGTAGTAATTTAAAAATAACATAACTGTCATACTTCATAATTTTTTCGACATCGACTTATTGTAAATAGGGTTGTTTCAAATTTTTTGAAACGCTCGTATTACGTTCTATATTAACTAAAAGTTGCTTTAAAAATCCACTTTTATACTAAAACGGCTTTAAATATGTTAAATTAACAAAATATACTTTGACAGATGCTTTCGCGCCCAAAACGCTCTTTGAAAATTGTGTGACGTCACAGTTTACGGTTTGACACATAACTACATACGCACGAAGAAGATACGAATTGTCAACTGCCATTTATCATTTGTTACTTATCGCCTAACTGTCAACAGTGTCAATCCGAGAGTTGTGACGTCATCAGAATCTTCAATGACGTTTCGAGTTTGGTCACGTGACGTGTGCCAAAAGATATTTTAAATTCAATATTTACAAAAATATGCTCATTACAGGTCCCCTAAAAGTAGTTTAACATGTTCTTATAATCCAAAAGAATTTATTGGGATACAATTCTGCCCTAAGATTTTTAGATGTAAACAACCCTATTTCACTTGTCCTTATTGAGAGCGCTAGAGTCAGACCAAGATAAGTTGGCAGCGATTCTGACAGCCTAGACAGTGCAAGTGTTATTCTAAACGTCAAACTTCTATTAAATTATGACGTTTACTTAACACTTGCGCAGGCTGGGCTATCAAAATCGCTGCCAACTTATTTTGGTCTGAGTCTAGGCGATTGCGATACGCAGGCAACAATGTACCTAATACCTATCAAAGTATTTGCCGTGTCAGATAAAATAATTACAACAGACTCATTTAATCGCAGTCATACATATGTATAAAATGTTATACATATTTATGTCTGTATCATAATAAATCTATCTGAGTATCTTCTCAGAAATCGTATGTTCATCGTTAAGTGTTATTTTGCTGGAAATAATTAATACATCTAACAGTACCCCTAGTGTAAATTTAATCGATGGCGTAACGTGACGTACGCGTTTGCGTTAAGTCTTATTTTGTATAGGATATTGAGTTTCCAAAACGGTCCGCTTGGCGCGCTGTTTCTAAATCCCATACTAAATAAGACTTAACGCAAACGGGTACGTCTGGTTACGAAATCGAATAAATTTACACTAGGGGCTCAGATATATTTAAAGTTTATAGATATGGAATTTTTGTCTACATTTAAGTAGGTATTTAAAAAAAATCTCATTTTGTCTACAGTATGGGGTTGATACTTCAAGAAAGCAATATAGGTAGGTACATATTTTCACAGTACCGGCAATGCGCATGTGGCACCAGACATGCAAACTCCAATAAGCTACGGTAGCGATTGCCGATGTCCGATGTAGTATTAAAAATAAATAATTTATCCTTACCTATGTTTGTTTCTTGGAAATAACATGATTATAAATCATAATACTAAATAGGTAGAACCAGTCTAGGTAATAAAGTAGACAACGCCGCGAGAATCGACAATGTGGTAAATCTTAAAACTAGATGGCACCATTAAATAAGAATATGCTCAAAAACTTTTATTATGCTTTAATAATACTTTTTCATTTTTCATGCTCTGAAAGTGGGTCGTTGTTGTCCTAAAAAGTGTGCAGAAAATGATGCATTTCTGCTATAGAGCACTGTACTTTCTAAGAACGCTTTTTTCTCTTTTTGTACGTTACCAATTGCAATTTTGGTTTTAAATAAATTTGTTGTACAATTTCGATTCTGATAATTAACTCCCAATTCCATAAATAACTATATTTTTACGTAAATTGTTATTTAAAAGTAACCTCAAGAAATACTACTGAAGTTTATACATAGCCGATTTTTTTTTAATGCTCATGTATTTTACTTTCCTCGTTTTCGAAATGAAAAGAGTATTTGACTCGGGTGAAAGGCACCATTTAATCCCTACTATTGTAAATAGTGACTGCGGCCGGGAATGACGTATTTTACGTTTAGAAGTCATTAAAGCAATAGGTGACAATTTTATACGTATACGTAGCCATAAGCCGTAGTTATATTATAAGGCTAAAATAGAAAAATAGTAAGAAGGCACGCGAAGAACGCGTTATACTATGGAGACTGAGGCTGTTCGTCTTGAATATTTACTAGTCTGGTAGAATTAGCAAAGGTTTATTATAAATTTACTAGCTATATAAAGCCCGCGACTTTGTTTGCGTAGAATAGTGATTTCCGCGATCAAAACTACCCACGTAACCCCGGGACTCTAACTACCAAATACCAGAACACCTAGTGTAATTTTTCTCGATAGTGTGACGTGACGTACGCGTTTGCGTTAAGTCTCATTTCATTTTGTATGGGATTTAGAAACAGCGCGCCAAGCGGGACGTTTTGGAAACTCAAAATCCCATACAAAATGAGACTAAACGCAAACGCGTACGTTACGTCTCGCTATCGAATAAATTTACACTAGGAGTACTGTACCCCTAGGGCTTGTGCACAAATCACGTGAGGTTCGATAGAGGGGAGGGGGGTCACGAAAAAATCACGACAGATCACGTTGAGGGACGGGGGGTATAAGAAAACCTCACGTGTGTTTTTCTATAGTGAACGAAACTAAGAAAAAATATCTACCACATACTTTTTCTCGGTTTTATTAAACATAAATCTTCACTTGGCACTTCAAAATAGCGAGTCTAAACAAGATTTACTACTCTATACAATACTATTTATCTTAAAATAAAGTCGAATGAAAAAATTAAAAATAAATACACGTGAGGTTATGTGGGGGAGGGTGGGGATTTGCCAAGAACCCCACCAAATATCACCAAGGGCGAGGGGGGGTCAAAAAATAGCCGAAATAACCTCGCGTGATTTGTGCATAAGCCCCTAGTTGTTCCGCTTGGCGCGCTGTTTCTAAATCCCATAGAAAATGAGACTTAACGCAAACGCGTACGTCACGTTACGACATCGAATAAATTTACACTAGGGGTACAGATTTCATATAAATCGGTTCAGCGGCTTAAGACGAAAGTGGAGGACCCGCGCGAAATCACCTTTTCATACAAACGTAGTCCTCATTTTCCTCTCTGGATATTAACATTATTGAAAATATTTTGACACAATTTGTTGTATATCAACCACAGCTATGATGCCCCTACTATTGATTTTTTTTAGAATTTTTAATTATTATAGGAGTTGACAGCAATTATAATTTTGTATGAAATCTCATAATCATAAATCATTTATTTCGTGGTAAAACTTAAACTACATACAGAAGTATATTACATATTACAAAAAATTCGAAAAAATTTAAACGCATAGCCATGGTTAGTATACAGCTAATTACATAAAAATATTTTTCAAAAAGTCAATATTCAGACAGGAAAATAGTCCCTATTTTTACATTTAATTTTACCCTACGTTTGTATGGAGAATCGGCCGTTCTCTTTCCTCTTAAGTGCGAAGAGGTAACAGATCTTTTTCGCATGTGTAATATTAGCATACCATGAATTAAGTTATTGAAAAGAATAAAAATAAAATACAATATAAATTATTCAGGACGCTTAAACAACAACAACTTAACTAATATATACCATAAAAACACTTAATAACGTCACTGAAAAGGTTTCCACTTAATTGGTGTCAAGGTAGGTAAGTACCTATCTTTTCAATAACGTGGAAACTTTACCAAAAGTGCGAGACTGAGCTATATACATTAAAATATAAGGGCAAGCTTGGAGTGAGGTAAGTATTAAGATTTAGGCGATTTAATCTAGGACATGTTATAAACTGTAGATTGTTAAATAAGCGATGAAAGGCACCCATTTCTGTCAAGGTAGTATGGCGCTATGATATGACGCAGTGAGAGTCAATAGTCCGAGACTGAGATGGTGCCTTTCACCCGAGTTAAATACGCTACTTTTCATTTCAAATACGAGGAAAGTAAAATACATGTGTTTTTAAAAAACACGGCCTAAGCGGTACTTCAGTAGTACTTCTTAAGAGTACTTTCAAATAACGATTTAGGTGAAAATATCATTATTTATAGAATGGGGGGTTATTATCAGAATTGAAATTGTACAACAAACCCATTTAAACCGAAAATTTTAATTGCTTGTAAAAAAAAGAGAAAAAAATGTATAAAGAAAGTACAGTGCTCTAGAGCAGAAACGTATAATTTTCCTGCACACTTAGAACAACAACGCTTTCAGAGCATGAGAAAAGAAATAGTTATTTGTTTTACAAGGGGGCAAAGTTGTTGTTTAACCGCTGTGCTAATATTGATACCCGAGCAAGCGAAAACAAACTTTGCCTCCGAGTGAAAAACTAAAATTTTCACCACACCACCGCGAGGAAAATATTAACTCTGAAATATCAAAATCATCATTTAAAAGTCAATTCTACTAGCTAACGTAAGGAAACAACTCAAAATTTGCATCTGATTACTTTGCCTCACGTACATGTGGTTAAAATAGAACTGTCGCATTAGTTTTTGAACAATCAAGTTTTGAGAGTTGGTGTGGTGAAAAATAAAATCCATTAAGCAGAATTCAACGACACGACATAATTGTAGCATCTACATAGATGCTTAGTGGATTTCATTTTTATATATGTATATTACCACATAACCTCGTGCATAACCATCGGAACTTAATCGCTGGTACCCAGTGGGCTATTTAGTAGTTTATCATTTTTATCAAATGCAATTATGTTTCGTGTAATATCAAATCATAATTGACTCCGACTACATTATGAAAAATGCCAAGGCCGATGGGTATTTAATCTGTTCACATAGAATTGAACATAATTACTAACTAAAGTCATGGTTAGGATTTTTAGGCACTAGGTACAAAACTTTCGATCATACAGTCAGCAACTGTAGTTATATTTAGGCCAGGCAACGAATGCTCAAAAAAGTTATAGAGAGATGCTTGGAACACATTTTTTGACTGCGTAACTTTATTTGGACTAGTTAGGAGGTGAACATATCAAAAGTCCCTGGCCGTAACCCTTGAGCCGGTGGGGAGAGGGGGGGTTAAAAGGTCTTTTTTTTTACTTTTTCGAAGCGCTGGTGGCCTAGCGGTAAGAGCGTGCGACTTGCAATCCAAAGGTCGCGAGTTCAAACCCCAGTTCGTACCAATGAGTTTTTCAGAACTTATGTACGAAATATCATTTGTATTTACCAGTCGCTTTTCGGTGAAGGAAAAAACATCGTGTGGAAACCGGACTAATCCCAACAATCAAACTTCTATGAAATTATGACGTTTACATAACACTTGCGCACGCTGGGCTTTCAAAATCACTGCCAACTTATCTTAGTCTGACTTTATAGTTATGTACTCCTTTAATATAGGAAAAACACTACAAAAAATTACGACATAAAGACTAATATTTTTGTGCATATATTCTGCAAACAATAAGGTATTCATTAGTACCTACGTGTTACATCTATCTGCGAAATGTAATCTTTGCGCCAAAAAAAATGGCGGACCACCGTGTGACGTTTCAAAAAATCTAAATGAGCTTTGAACAGGAGTTTTTTCGCAGTGGATTGTTATTATGTATATTGTTTTTATTATGTTTCTTGATATTATTAGAATACATTTTCATAACGCACAAAGGCTTTTTTTTTTTCGTTACATGTCGCTAGTAATCGAAAACGTACTTTCTAAACGCAATAAAATAAAAAAAACTTCATTGAGGTGCGGAAACATTTTTTACAGTACATATGGTGCTACTTAACCGCACTAGTGCGAAAATTAGCATATTACGTTACTGTGTGTCGAACATTTAAAGGGCCATATGTACTGTAAAACGTTGTACGATACATATATGTGCGAATAGGTAATTCGCAACTCGTGTCGATTTAAAACACTCCCTTCGGTCGTGTTTTAATATATCGCCACTCGTTTCGAATTTCCTATTTTTCGCACTTGTATCGTAATGTACTATTTACAGATGCCGACTCTAGTACCAGTGTACACCTAGTACTATATCTCAATAACTTGAATAAAGAATATAATATTGACTTTGACTTACATAACACTATTGTACCTATGTATAGCGATACGACAATGTTGTCTTAATGCCTACATTCTTGAATTTTTCAAGCTGTCCATTTTACAAAGAAAAATACCATTATACATACTAGTTAGCAGTAGGTAGATAACATTATCTAACTGGCATCACTATCACTACAATTTCTGCATTAATTAGAACTACAGTTTAAGTTTTCATATAGATTGATACAGATAGGTTTAGCTATGATTAGTTATGATTAAATTGGGATGTGCGCGGATACCATTTCTGCAGAAGTGCAGATATCTGGTGTATTTGCTAAATATTTTTATGGTATTATTGTTTTATTTGGACAATCGCATTTATTCATTTGCACCAAAGTGACAAAATTGACAGAATTGAGCGAATAATACCTACCTTAAGACGCATTGTAAATTTTGGCGTCCGATATCTTGATTTATCTCAGTAATTACAAAACTCACGAAAGTATTGTTATGCATGGTATCAACTTCATTTCTGTATACAAGATTCGTGAACTTATATAGCAGAGAAAGTCGTATCACAGATGTCTCTTTTTAAACAAGTATTTTCATTGTACAGTCGCCATCAGATATATCGGAGCGGCCAAAGTGCTCACAAAAATAGGAACACGCCTTTATCGTCACGGCGTTAGAGTGCGTGTTCAGATATTTTTGAGCACCTCGACCGCTCCGATATGTCTGATGGCGACTGTACAAGCAAATAAAACCGTTTCACCCTACGCGGATCTCGATCTTCGGCCTTCGCAATAGCTGTCCACGCCACGTTTCATGTAAATAATTGCGGCTGTCGTCGACCCGCATTTTTGATCTTAAATCCGCCTCACGCTTTACTGCATCTGAATCTTTAAGTAAAGAAGTGTACCTATTTTGTGTTTGTTTTTTCGAAACTTTAGAAACTGTAGTTTCGGAGATAACTGGGGGAATGATCATGTTTACCAATTTTAATGAATAACTTCTAAACTATTTATCCTAAAATTATTTTCTTTTTTATTGAGATTCTCATAATGAGCTCTTACCTTTGATGTTTAGCCCGATATAGTTTATAAAAACTTTGTTTTTTTAATGTCAGCCCTTAAAATGGCACTACGGACCCCTAAAAACTACATGTTTTTAACATCCAAACTCTTTGGTGTAACGTATGGATTAAATGTAAAAAGCATTCGTTCGCAAAAATGAACCATGTGAACGCTAAACAGCTGCCTAACAAACCTAAAATATCACTTTGAGCAACTGTATTAAAAATGTACGATAAAACATGTCAGTAAACGGGCAGGTGGATAATTTATCTCAAGATATTCAATATCAGTCAGCTCCTAGAAAACTAATCTGACAATTAAAGCGCGGCCCCTAGGGACGGGACATGCCACCGAATTTTATGAGAATAATTTTTTTTAGGCAATACAGAGAGAGGACAATTCTCGGCTACGGTGAGAACGACACGGTGGAGTACATGCTGAAGAAGACGTTCGTCTTCGACCAGAAGGAGACGGGCTCCTTGTCGGAGGACGACGAAGTAACCGTCATTAACTTCACTTACATGGTGAGGGCTCGAACTATGGGCGCAACTTCGTTTGTTCTTTAAAGACTGTTCCTGATCCTACATACTAGATATGGGTGATTTTTGTACTTTTGAGTAAATAATTAGATCATGATCATGAAGCACTGGTGGCCTAGCGGTTAGAGCGTGCGACTTGCAATCCGGAGGCCGCGGGTTCAAACCCCGGCTCGTACCAAAGAGTTTTTCGGAACTTGTGTACGAAATGTCATTGATATTTACCAGTCGCTTTTCGGTGAAGGAAAACGTCGTAAGGTGACCGGACTAATCTCAATAAGGCCTAGTTTGCCTCTGGGTTGAAAGGTCAGATGGCAGTTGCTTTCGTAAACGCTAGTGCCTACGGGAATTCTCGGGATTAGTTGCCAAGCGGACCCCAGGCTTCCATGAGCCGTGGCTAAAAGCCGGGACAACGCGAGGAAGATCATCAAGAGCGTATGTTTTTTTTTTAGTTAAAGTCCCTAACGAATGTCATTTCCTTTACATTAAGCATTGACCCACTTCTCGATTTGGGACCAGTGTCCGTTGGCAGCTGTGGTACTAATTTTGTGTTTTTGTCGCCCTCGGCTATTAACCATGCTTTGTTTCAGGCGGCTTTGCTTCAAGTCCAAGAGCTAATGCCGGGTCTGGTGGGGATGATCAACGGGGCGCTAGGGGAGATGTTCACCAACCTGACGGACCCGTTCCTGCGCGTCAAGATTAAAGACCTCTTCTTCGATGGGGTCCATCTTAACTGTGTGGGAGAAAACTCAGCTTTAGGTGAGTATTATAATGCTGATTGATATAATTATCAGAAAATTATCCCACTTTTCTTTTTGGCTCAGTTTCATCAGTCGATGCGGGGTGCGGGTGATTTCCGAAACGCATGCCATTATGAGTTTCACTAGCCGTTATACTACCTTACAGCCCGCGGAGCGTCACCCGTATGCTGCATATCGACCGAACTATCGACTTATGAGTTTCACTAGTCTTTATACCGCCTGCGAGGAGTCCCCGCATGCTTTATATCGACCGAGTTATCGACTAATGAAACTGAGCCATTTGGTAGAAATAGAAACAAGTAATGGAGCGTTGAAACATACGGATTGTAATATTTTAAGTGATACAAGATATATATTCGCGACTGTACCAATTACTATGAGCAACTTTTGTTATGAGAGCAATCTTGAAATTGCACATAAAATGTAAGTGTTCTACACTAAAGTTCAGTTCGACACAATGTATGGAAACCAGTTTTTTTTGTGTTTTATAGAGTTGCTGCTATTGTAAAAGTTGATTATTTATAGAAACTAGTACAATCCGCACGCGTATATAATTATCTCTTGCATCACCTAAAAAATGCCGCCCATTATAATATATATGTAATATTTGACGACCGGTTTGGCCTAGTGGGTAGTGACCCTGCCTACGAAGCTCATGGTCCCGGGTTCAAATCCTGGTAAGGGCATTTATTCGTATGATGAGCATGGATATTTGTTCCTGAGTCATGGGTATTTTCTATGTATTTAAGTATTTATAAATATTTATATATTATATGTATATATCGTTGTCTAAGTACCCTCAACACAAGCCTTATTAAGCTTACTGTGGGACTTACAAGAAAAGGTACCCAACTGTCCGGTTCCGATTTGATTTATATTTATATATGTTATAAAGTAGTCTAAAATAACGGACACGTATTTTTTTTAGCTGCCCAAACTCAACCTTTTGGGAGAAATTGTCCTCCAGAGTACTAAAAAATTACTAAATCTTCTAACTCCTATAGAAAGTGATGCTCAAGCAACTTGCTAGTTAATGGCTGGTTTGAGTATTTATATGTTTGAAAGCAGCAAAAAATAATGAGCACCAAACACCCGTCTTCATGTGTAACTTTAGCGATAAGATATTATATAACTTCGAAAGTCGATTTTTTTTAGCAGATATAACAAAACACGTGTACATTATTTTTTCCTGTTCTCAAACATATACTCAAACAAGCCATTAACTAGCAAGTTGCTTGAGCATCACTTTCTATAGGAGTTAGAAGATTTAGTAACTTTTTAGTACTTTGGAGGACAATTTCTCCCAATAGGTTGCGTGTGGGCAGCTAAAAAAAAATACGTGTCCGTTATTTTAGACTACTCTATAACATATATAAATATAAATCAAATCGGAACCGGACAGTTGGGTACCTTTCCTTGTTAGTCAATATGTGTAATAATGTCCTTTAATATTTATTTATTTATTTATATAATTGCATAATAATGTCGCAAGATTCAATTCATAAATTTTATGAGAAGAAAAAATATATATATAATATAATTTTAGCTACCTAAATGTACCCGGGTTTCGGTACATAGCGTAGCACTTTAAGGCATTATCCAATGTTAAAATAACGTTATTTTACTTTAAAAAAACGTTGCCCTCTCAGGGTCAGGGATGATGATAATACTCATATGATGTATTGTTTGCATACTAACTAGCTAAAACCTGTATTTACCTAATGTTTTGTAATCACGTGCACTCAGTTGTTTCAAGAAATGCAATAAAAAAAACCTTAAGTGACTGCCTAGGTACCAACGTGAATATATACCGTAAAATGGGGTGAGTAGGGACGAAATCGATATTTGTATGGTCAAAGTAGCCGTACAAATGTTTTTTGACCATCTTTCGTACATTATGTACCCGATTCACGTATTTATTAATCACAATATTCTTAAATCATATTATTATACCAGCTGTTATTATAAGGAAAAACATTTTTATGTCAATAATATTCAAGTAAGTAGGCATATAAAAAACGCTTATGAAGGTCAAATAAAGCTACACTGATTCAAACCATACATCTCTAACCCGAGAAGATTTAAATCCCTCAATTAGAGGAGGGTATCTCAATATGGGACCGAAAAGAAATAAGAGCAAGAAATAGTAGGATTTTGCAATGAGTTTAACAGCTGAATTAGATGGCTCTATACGGCGCTATGTTTTGTGATATTTGAATTGTCTTTATTTTTGACAATCAGGGTTATCGCATAAAGGGACCATCAGAATAAGAATTAATTCAGCTGCCAAATTGTAAGCTCTACTATTTACTATTTTTACTATTAGCTCTTAGGGATTTAGGAAGCTGTTAGAGCTGAGCGTTTTTTTCCGTAAGCGTTTCGAAAAACACTTTCTCGACCAGAAACGGAATAACAGTTTCTTGCTAGAACAAGAAACACTGTAACTCCTCAATGTGAAACGAAAAAATCTACTCAGGTACGTTTTGTTACTTGAACGCAATTTCGTTTCTTTAGGTGACCCTGCTTTGGCGTTTGTCTGTGGAAACTAGTTTTTTTCGAAACAGTTTTTCATAACAGTTTCGTAATTAAAAATACGTTTCGTTTCGTTTCACGGAAAACTCGAAACAGAACGTACTCCCATCTTAAAGGCCGGCAACGCACTTACAACCCCTCTGGTGTTGCAGGTGTCCATGGGCGGCGGTAATCGCTTACCATCAGGTGATCCGTCTGCTCGTTTGCTTCCTGTATCATAAAAAAATGTCGCTAACGTAATTGTCAAGTGTCAACTCGTGGTAAGACTACTGCAATGACCAATGAGATACAAAACAAACGGTCGAACCGATAACCCCCTGCTTCTTTTGAAGTCGGTTAAAAACATACCTATGGTATATTTTATCTAAAAATGCGCAAGGGTACGATCTAAACCAATATTCACTTAAAAGTTAAATGTAGTTTCCTACACCCCGAGCCAGCTACACATTTTTATGACCAAGTTTTTTGTGGGCGCTTAAGATAAGGAAGATATATAATGAAACATTTTGTACGTCAGCTACCGGTCCGTTAATGCGTGATGAATTCCCGATTGAGAATTTATAAAATCACAGACAAGAAATCATATTAAAGAAATAAGTTTTTGGCAAAAATTTCATTTTTGGTACAAGCTTTTATTGCTGATTGTACTTTTCTTTCCACAGACAACTAATACTCATCGAGACAATTCTAAAAACCCCAATCACAATTCCAAGGTTGCGTTGTCTTATCACAGAGTTCCTATGATCACCTCCTGTCTCCATCATCAGATCTACTCGATGGTACCATAATATTGAATTGTCACCCGACTTACATATGTATTCAACTTTTCAGCTTCATCGGAAACCGGGAGGCATGGAAGGTAGAGCAAAGGAACCCCATCTCCATAGGCAGAACTGATGCAAAAGTGTCCAGTTGTCAGCTATAAATAATAGTTCCAAATCTCTCTAGAATAGCGCTAGAGTAGCTAAGAACCTAGGCGTTATTGACGGAGTGAAGTGCGCTGTCTATGATTTGATTTTTATCTTTTGATTTGTGGTATCGTAGCGCCACCTTTTTAAGGTATTTTTATTACACTTTTTGGTATATGGAGATTCCATTGCTTACCTCCACCTTCTATACCAGGAGGTAGGCCAAATTTAACTTGCAATATTTGACCCGTACATACATAGGTACATTGCAAGTAAAATAAGAGCTTTTAAAAATATTACCCGACTATAAGTTGCCGATTACAAGCCTGCTGATGCTGGTCAGCACCACTACCACGAGTTGGCATTTGATATTTACGTTAGCGACAGCGTGAACTCGATCGCAGTCAATTAATGGTACGGCTTGTAGTACTTTACGAGTTATCGCCCGGAGGAAAATGAATAATGCAATTTGTATGTGGCCAGAGGGCTATAAAGCGTTAGCACGTGTCGTGTAGATCAAGCTAAATTTGAAATTCAATTCAAATATTTCCTATGTCTATTTTTGCGCCCGAAACGTGATTTTATGTATGTTCGAGCATGTTTGAGACATGAATGGTAGAAATACCGAAAGAAAAGTTTTCAATTTGAAATGACGCTATCAGTCACTTCTATCGAAGACGTGATGCTGTGTATGTCGCCTCTTCTTAATGAAGTCTTATTCTTTTTCAAATTATTTCAGGTCTAGTTTGCGGAAAAATGAAATCTGATAAACCTGCCACAATGCGTCCCTCGGAAGACGGAAACGGCTTTTACTTCTCCATGTTTAGTCATGTAAGTAACTTGTAAAGTCCGTTTTACTGTGTTATTGTACATATTAAGTAGATTTCAAAGATGCCCTGTCGGTTGGCCAACGCGAACAGCTCTAGATAAAGGTTCTCGTTGTGGTTCGTGGTCGTGTCTGAATCATGTCCGGCAAAAATATGAATGACTCGTTTTGAGATCCTGCGATAATGTAAATGCGCAAATTTGTTCCTCACGAAAGAACGGATAAACTGATCTCGATGGAGCTTGCCATTGCCATACAGTTTAGAACCTGGAAAGGGACATAAAATACTTTTCCCTGAAATTCATCCCCTGGAGGTGTAAAAAGTGGTCTGAAATTTAAAACAAGAGGGAAGAGGGGGGGGGGAGGTAGTTAAGTGACCAATAAGTAACTAAGGGCTCATTTTGATGGCGTGCGATCTCGCATGCGAAATTTGTTACATTGCGGACTATCGAGGTTACATACAATTCAGCCTACCGATCAATTACCGCAATGTAATGAAACTCGCATTCGAGGTCTCGAATCGTCTAAATCTTATTCCTTTAAACGAGCAATTCTTGTATATATATATATTTCGGGGATCTCGGAAACGGCTCTAACGATTTTGCTGAAATTTGGTATATGGGGGTTTTTGGGGGTAAACAATCGATCTAGTTTAGTCTTATGTTTGGGAAAACGAGTGTTTTCGAGTTTTCATGCGTTTTTCTTTCGACGCAAAATATGGTCGCTAATTTCGTGTCGCCGACCACTGTCCGTCTGGTCCAGCGGGTTAAGACGCGGACGGCATTAAACAACCAGTGTTACGGGTTCGAATCCCGCCCGGTGACTAACTTTTGTTTTTTTTTTTTTATATGATCAAGTTTATATATATTTTTTTTTAATTTTTTGTCAGTCACATTTTACTTTTTAAGTTTATGTATATTATCACCTAAATATCACCATATTACAATAAATAGTTATAACCGAGCAAAGCTCGGTCGCCCAGGTACTGAGCTCTTATACGCGGAAGAAATCGCAGGCGGGGGCTATTATTTTATAAATCTGAGTCTCGGGAGTTTTGTATTTAAAAGATTAAAAATAATATTTAAGTATATAACGGTGTATTCGGAATACTAAAAATTGTCATAAATCACCTGAAAACACCCTAAAATTAAAAGAATCACTCAACCTTACTGACTCAAGTCACTCATTCAAGAAGAAGTTGAAAAAGTTGTGGTTATTAGACTCCTGATATTAGAACGGAGTACTTTTTATTTATATATATATTTATATTATATGTTTATGTTTGCATATATTTATTTATAGTATGTATCTTATATATAGGTGTATATAGATTTATGTGTATGTTATAGTTTGCGTGTTCATACTACGGGTTGTCTACATATTTTTTTTATGTTATTATTATTGATTGCTCTCATGCTATTTTTATGTGTATCCAAAAGTCTCATATTGCTACTGTAAATATTGATTTGACTTTCACCTCTTAGTGTTTGATCCTTTCGCATTTTCTCAAAGATTATAGCTGGGAGAGATCCCTTTTAGGGATAAGTTCGCCTTTGTATATAACATTTTTTTTGTTTTGTTTTGTCTGTTTTATGTTAACCTGTTTAAGTAACATACATAAATCATATTTTTACATGTCGGTATTCGATCTTAAATAATCAATGTACCTATTAACCCTAATGATAATCAAAAATTTAAAAACCGCAGATGAATCTGACAGAAACCGGCCCATACCAAATGGTGCGTGGTACGAAGAACGTCCAGGAACTCGGGCACATTGTTTCTTACAAAGGAAAGAAAGAGATGAAGAGCTGGCGGGACCCGTACTGTAACCAGCTGAACGGGTCTGACGCCTCCGTCTTTCCACCGGTTGAGGACTCGCCTCCTAAACGGCTGTACTCCTTTGAGCCTGAAGTATGCAGGTAAATAAATATTGGACAATCTTATACACAAATCGACCTAGTCTCACAATATGCTCAATAGGTTTTAGTGTGATAAATCGATTTATTAAGCACCCTTGTTCGGCCCGATGAGGTGAAAAAATAAAACCTAGCCTTTCCCTGGGTCGACTAGCCTCGAAATAACGAAAAAAAAATTGACTCTCCCATAGGAAATTTGAACATCAGACCAGCAACATGCTTGAAACAGCCAATTTTTTGCTCAGCATGACCTAAACATTAAACGGGTTTTAGTAATTATTTCACGTTCATTTACATTCTGTATAGTATAATGTCGCCACGAGCACAAAAGTATTTTTGTGCAACAAGAGAGGAAAGTTGGTTTTCCTTGCGAGTGTTGATTTTGAGTCCCGAGTAAGCGATTCTTAGTTAGAATCTTGAGCGTAGCGCGCCAAACCAAAGCGCGTCCAATGTGAAGACCAGAGGGAATACCTTGAATCACGTTCGACGTGTTGCCTCTCTGTCACACTTACGTACGAATTTACGAGTGCGACAGAGAGGCAACACGTCGAACGTGGTTCGCGGTAGGCCCTCTGAAAACCGCCTTGTCCGTCTTATAAGTAAGTACAAACCGTACGACAAGGAGCTTTTTCAGAAACCTTAATCAAACTTGTACAATTTCTGCTATTATAATGCCCAACCCTAGTTGGAACCAGTCATATCCCTCACATTTCATTTTCCTCTATCCTAATAAAAACTGAGAATCTTTTCTTTTTAGATCTCTGTACGCCAATCTAGTCGGCCCAGCCACCATTTTCAACATGAAGGCGATCTATTACGAAATAGGTGAAGAAGCACTGGCAGCTAAAACTGCGAACCGGGATAACAAGTGTTTCTGTCGAAAGTATGTATATTTGATTATTTTCATGACAGTGATGTATAATAAGTAGGGTCAAGGAAAGGAACAGTGGCTCACTCAACCTAATCTCAACACGAGAGAGGCGATATTTGGGCGACTAAGCTGCTGTTTCCGCCTTGACCCTTCCATGACAATTAAAATTACATAGGAAATTTTCTTCGTAAATACATCATGAAGCATTTAAAAAGAAATTTACTACTACGTCGTACATATTACGTAGTCCCGTACTAAAAGAAGGACTTCACACTTTTTTCATTTTCAACCAGTTTAGCAGGCAAGTGTTCTGTGACAGGAACTGGAGCGCCAACCATGACGGCTGTCTACTGATGGGCGTGCTAAACCTGGAGCCTTGTCAGGGCGCGCCGGCGCTGGCGACGTTGCCACACTTCTACCTAGCCTCCGAAGAATTACTGGAGTATTTCGCCGGAGGCATCAGTCCAGATAAAGAGAAACACAACACTTACGTGTACCTTGACCCGGTGAGATTCCCTTTTCTTGATAGTTTAGCCCAGCAGGCGACGTTGTCACACTTTTAACTAGTACTAGTAGTTTTAAACAGCTGCTAGCCTTGTCCTGCCCAAGCATTTATAAGGAACTGGCGTATTCTGCCCTTTACTATTCAGGGCGATAGTTTGTAATGTGCAGAAATAAACAAATATTTCCGTTATCCAGATAACCGGCGTTGTGTTGAAAGGCGTCAGACGCCTGCAGTTCAACATCGAGCTCCGGCAGATGAAGGGGATCCCGCAGCTGGAAAACGTGCGCACGGGCGTGTTCCCGTTGCTCTGGATCGACGAGGTAGCTCACGTTAAAGTTTAGAACGCATTGAGATTTTCTTGCGGTTTCAGCAACCGCAAAAAGTGTAACGTTCGGCAAGCTTCATAAGCGCACGCACTTGCAAGACTGTAACCGCAAGAAATTAGACTGAAACCGCAAGAAATGAATCGCAGTGCGTTCAAAGCCTTACGAGTCCCTAAGCTAGCTGTACACCCACTTTGACGGAAAGTGTGGAGTGTCATTATCGTCACAATTTTCATAGAGTGAGACCAAGATAAGTTGGCAGCGATTTTGAAAGCCCAGACTGTGAAAGTGTTATTTAAACTTCAAAATTTGATAGAATTTTGACGTTTAAAATAACCCTTGCGCAGTCTGGGCTATCAAAATCGCTCCCAACTTAGCTTGGTATAACTCTAGTAATTGGACTTTTATAATGGCATTGCAACACATTGCATATACTAAAATCAAAAAATGTTTATACAAATTCGCTATTCAAAATCACGCTTTTCAAAGCGGATGATAAGCCTTGATCTCTCAACGATAGGCATATAAAAAAAAACTGGTAATGCGAGTTAGTTTTACTCGCGCACCGAGGGTTCCGTAAAAACTTTTTTATTATCTCGTCTAACTATAAAAGCGAAAGACTTGATCAAAAGGTACTAAATATAATTGTGTACAGCGCCATCTATCGCCGATTGTCTAACAAATTTGCGCGATATAATGCACGTATAGTTATTCTGTGACGTATGTTGGGGTTTCGAGGATAATTCTCTATAGTGTGAACCGATTACATTTAAAAAATTGTTCCTTTATTTCAAAAAAGTGTCTAATGCAAAAAAAACCGGTCAAGCGCGGGTCATGGAAATTTCAAGTGTTTTACATACAAATAGTTGGTTAAATTGCAAACTGAATTCGGAAATGGTTTTTTGTTAATAAAAATAAAGTTAGTAAGACAAAATATATTTTTTTCACTATTAAAAAAATATCTTTGAATATACACTTTAAGCTGTTTCAAATGATACCCCACTTAATCTAGTCACTAGACTTTGCTACTTTGCCCCCTTTTAATTATTGGGCATTTCGAATCAGTTATTAAAAAACAATACTTTCAATGTGTCTGGGTTAGCGTTGTTCATAACTATTCCAAATATCAAATCGATAGCTTAAGTGGTTCTCGAGGTATTTAGCGATGTGACAGACAGACGGACAGACAGACAGGCTGACGGATGGACAGAGTCGCACCATAAGGGTTCCTTTTGTACTTTTTTGGTACGGAACCCTAAAAATTTTCAAACTAAGGCTTTATAAGGACTTTCAAGGGAAATTATACTGAAAATGGCTGGTTCGGTGAGTTCATGAGTAGGATGGATTTAAGAAATTACCTCTTTAATGACAAATGTTACGTACATTTCCTGAGGGGCAACGGACAACTGTTTTCCGCAAGAATACTCCCTTTTACTTTCTTTGTCCGTAGCATCTTATAAAGGATAGCCAATAATATCCGCCTATTGTGACGGACCTACAAAAGACATGCTTTTATTAATAATTAAGATCTTTATTTTCGTGGTTTTATCCTTCTATGGGCCAGCCATACAAATGAAAAATCCAAAATTTGTTAATTGAAGTTGAACCTATAGTGTAGGGAATAGATTTGAAAATTGAACGAAACAAAACAAGTGCAACTTTCCAATTGAATATAATTTAAATTTCATCGTCCTACGTCATAAGTCTTACAGGTAGGACTGACCGATTTACGGAAAAAATGGCTAAACAATAATAGTTATTTGATTTACAACGGGGTAAAGTTGTTGTTTAACTCCTCTTGCTAATATTGATACCCGAGCAAGCGAAATATTCCAAAATTGAATTGAATCACGAGCGTAGTGGGTGGTTGAAAAATGGAATCTTGAGCCTAGCGAGTTAGCTGAAGGCACAAGGGTTGAATAAACTGCTACCGACTGAACACATTTTTTTTAATTGTAAACACTACAAATCAAATTCGATAATAGTACATAAACATGTCAGAAACAATAAATAAAAGCAACTTAAAATTACACTTAATTTAGATTAAGTGTAATTTTAAGTTGCTTTTACACACTATACAAAAACAAAACTACACTAAACTAAATTTCAAAAAAAAGGCCCCTGCGGCAAGGTCCGGAAATTGCTGAACTGCCATACTGATGCGTTGAGCGAGGTACAGTACATTGTTGCCGAAGCATACCTACATAGTAATAGTTGTATATATGTTCATTTTTAAGGTATTTATTTATGGACCACTAGTTGCCTGAAATAAAGATTTTCATTTCATTTCATTTCATAGTGCTTTTCTCAAACATGTGAGGAAATACAATAAAAATATTTTTTTTATTTTTATTTATTTATTTTTATTTATTTATACAAGGAATTCCAACAGCTTTAAAAAATACATTAAACTTTTTTGATAGTAGTACAGAGCCAATTACAGGAACTCACAAATAGAAACTGTATATATAATTACAAAGTACACACTAGATACAAAAGCACATGTGACACAAGATATTAAAATATGAAATATATCAAGGTTACAATGAATAAAAAGAGAGACCAAGAAATAGATATGAGCAATAAGTAAGAACACTTATAACTTATGAAATTACACTAAGATAAACAACTTATATTCGCATTTAGATGAACAACATGGACCGGGCTCAAATACATTAAAGTTACAGATCACACTCCATAGCATATCACTACCTGCAACATGTTATTTAGAAGCATTGATTGACTAGATTGCGCCTTACACTAGGGATTGAGCAATTAAAAACGTCAATATCTAGATCCTTCGACAAATTATTCAAGTTACGAGCTGCGCGACACAAAAATATTAAAAAATAATATAATTAGCGAATGTCGCACACATGACGTTACATGCGTACACGATCCTTCCGCGATGTTCCGCACCCAGCATCGCGTGCAGGGACTGCAGGGAAGAAACGCGTTAGCCTCTCGGTGGCCGCGCAGCACGCGGCGGTCAGCGCGCCCCACGCCACGATAAAAATGGAATTTGTATGGGTTATTTAATTCTTAAGAATAAAATGACTCATACAACTTTAATTTTCTTCTGCTACGTCTGTGTCGTGCGCGCGATGGCTCTGCGTTGTCAACGCTGGGATAAAAATTGGTCACATTGCGTCTTCGCGGCCACTTCCGAGCATGTTTGAGAAAAACAACAAACGCCTGCCGTTTTGACGTGGCAGGTACTTAGGAGTTTCAAAATCGTATGGTAATCGACTTGATATTATTATTTATTACCGTGTCATCCTTCATATACTTGCTTTTAGTTAGTTACTTTGTTTCCTTTCAGGGCGCAGAATTGCCGCCAGAAATCCAGCAGGAGCTGAAGCAATCCCACACCTTGCTCGGATACGTAGAGATGGCGCGCTGGATCCTGCTGTCTATAGCTATATTAGTGTTACTAGCCAGTGTGGTCAAACTGGGGAGAAGCGGCGCTCTCCCGATGTGTGGGCAACATACAAATTCTGTCAGTTTCGTACTGTCAGCAACTGGTAATGGTAATAAATTGCACTGAGTTATGGTCGAATTTGAATTTTATTTTCTGAATCATCTCCTTTGCTACCACCATGGTTGAATAAAACAAGAAAAAGAAAACAAGGTATATACAAAAGTCAGGCTAGATGGCGTCACTTAAGCGGCAGGTCTCAGTTTCATCAAATTTATTCGGCGCCTAACCTCTGGTAAAGAGAATTTAGTATAGAGGCGTATGGTAAAGAAAATTTAGTATAGAGGCGTATTGTCAAAGTAAATTTTGTAGAATTTACTGCCATCTTTCGACACAGGAGTTAAACTCTTAGAATGACTTATTATGGCTATTTGACCTATGTTCTTTCACTGATATGTGTTAAATATCAAACGGTGTCGCCATCTACTCGAGTATAGGCCATCTATTCGATCATAATTTTTCTTGATTGTTTGAGGCACGTTTTTTCTTAGTATTTATCTTACCCGGAGTTACATATATATTTACTTGTATAATTCATATTCAGGGATAATAATTTTATACCCGCAACGCAGGCTTTGTCACGTGAACACAAACTCACAATCAGCTACAGGCTTCGTCACAATACAATATAGCGGTAAAATCTGCGGTAGATTATTATTTCGATGTAATTGTAAACTATGACAGAATAAGATAAGCTATGACAGAATATACTCTTAGGCCATGGAATATTCAGACTCTCGGAGTAGGAATTGGAACAGTAAAACTCCGTATCAGCGTTTCATAATTGTATTAACTTATGTATACATACTACTCACAATCTCCTTCATGGATACAATTCTTAGCTATATATATATACACTTCAATTCTCAGATACAGGAATAGTGCTTACTCGCCTTACAGATAAATCGTGTTATGTTAAGATAGGCTGAATAGGCATATTATTTTATACATATTTGCCCAACCGCTGAAGTGTCTAAGAAAATTTGGTTCTTAAAATAATACCCCAGAGACTATTGTTACAGGTAGGTACTAGGCGAACTTTTGTAAGATAATTTAAAAGCATATTATGTCTCATAACATTGACATTATATATTTGACCTACATGTTATAGTCGTCCGATTTGTAGCTGGCCCCGAACGGCTAATCCTTACTCCATTGTTAAGTAAAACCGCACGTGCCACTACCTGCAAAAAAGGGTAGTATAATTCTAATTGGCACCTGAGCGGTGTCTAGTCCAACGCTCAAATAACGAATGTAGGTGCGCTCTGCGATAACGGGTCTTTGTTATAGTTTGTATTTTTCTCCGTGAGCTTCTACGGGTTATCGTCTTATCTATTGTTTAAAAACCGCAAAGGCGCGTGCCACTATGAAAAAATGGGCAGGCCGCATAGGTAGCGTTTATTGAATTACTACTCTATTGAGCACGGAATAAGATTCATTATGAACTAATACAGAATTCTAACAGAATAGCTGTCTGATCTCTATTGGTGCGTCTAAGGTAGGCGACTAAACGCTCTCAAACCAGCTTAACTTGTGACACTGCGATCCGAAACAAAGATACGTATTCGAAGACCTCGCTTGCACTGGTAATGCGAGCGCACGGCTAGCTAGCGCCAAGGAAGCAATGTTATGTTTCTCGAAGAGTAGGTAAAAAACAGGGCCGGATTTTCACACAAATATATTTGGGTGGTTTTACGTTCTTTAATTTAAAGAGATAAAACATAACACTATTTAAATAGTAGGTACACATCTAACAGAATGGGTTTGTGTAATTAAAATAATAACGAGATAGACTCATTTTTATAATCAACTGTTTAAACAGTTGTTTGCTAATTTTAAACTTTTAACAGGCTAATTTTAAATAAACAATAAAACAATGGTAAAACAGTAATAAATATTTATATCCATTTAACAATCCCGTACTACTAATCATTTCATATCATCATTTGATATTTACCAGTCGCTTTTCGGTGAAGGAAAACATCGTGAGGAAACCGGACTAATCCCAACAAGGCCTAGTTTACCCTTCTGGGTTGGAAGGTCAGATGGCATTCGCTTTCGTAAAAACTAGTGCCTACGCCAAATCTTGGGATTAGTTGTCAAGCGGACCCCAGGCTCCCATGAGCCGTGGCAAAATGCCGGGACAACGCGAGGAAGAAGAAGAATCCCGTACTACTAATGTTAAAATATAGGTCTATTTTATGTTATAATTATGTACACTAAAATAAATATATTATTTACAATAGAGTACACATTTAGTAAAACATTTAGACAAATTTATATTATGAGTCAACAAAAAAATAAGTAACATATACATAATAGTGTATGCATAAAATAAATAAATATAAAACAAAATATGCATATCGTTTAGAGTCAAATCACGCTAACTCTTTCAACAAACCATACAAACAGTGTCAGTTTGTTAGAAGTCTTAGCGTTATTCGACTGTAGGTAAAATCACAGAAAACAATGTTAAAATAGTTATAAATATAGACCTATATAGGTATTATAATACATTAAAATAAAGGTATAATTTTAAAAGGCGGCTGGACACAGGGAATAATGACCGTGAAGTAATGAAAAAAAGTTTATCATACACATTATATATAGCACTATCCGGGGAATTGTGGGGCCAGTGCAAGCGAGGTCTTCGAATACGTATCTTATATATGGCTTTACATTTTTTAACATTTAAGAAACAATCATAAATATTTTATCGTTGGGCCATGTAAAATGTCGCTTATAAAACCAATTAAGTACACAAATGACGCGTCACCGCTAGGCATGTTTGCTTAGCGTTAAGATGACTCATTATTTTGGAATGCGCTTACCTGCCGGTCTCGGTCTGGGTACTAATACTAACAGATTGGGGTAGGGGATTGTTAAATGGATATGGTTAAGCTGGATTAAATGTATGAACATTTTTTTAGTGTCTTACAAGTTTCCGCTTTAAGTATTAGCAAACAACTGTTTAAACAGTTGATTATAAAAATGAGTATATCTCGTTATTATTATAATTACACAAACCCATTCTGTTAGATGTGTACCTACTATTTAAATAGTGTTATGTTTTATCTCTTTAAATTAAAGAACGTAAAACCACCCAAATATATTTGTGTGAAAATCCGGCCCTGTTTTTTACCTGCTCTTCGAGAAACATAACATTGCTTCCTTGGCGCTAGCTAGCCGTGCGCTCGCATTACCAGTGCAAGCGAGGTCTTCGAATACGTATCTTTGTTTCGGATCGCAGTGTCACAAGTTAAGCTGGTTTGAGAGCGTTTAGTCGCCTACCTTAGACGCACCAATAGAGATCAGACAGCTATTCTGTTAGAATTCTGTATTAGTTCATAATGAATCTTATTCCGTGCTCAATAGAGTAGTAATTCAATAAACGCTACCTATGCGGCCTGCCCATTTTTTCATAGTGGCACGCGCCTTTGCGGTTTTTAAACAATAGATAAGACGATAATCCGTAGAAGCTCACGGAGAAAAATACAAACTATACGCATCTAAGAACGCAATTTACTGGTTCTCTGGCGTTCTCGCCGTTACCGTAGAGGGACCATACATGAAATCGCAAATTATTTCTCCATTTGTTCATTTTGAATCTTATTGCAATGTATATAGGAGTTGTAATTCAATTGATTAGCATTAGAAAGAAGGTAATAGATCTTGATGTGTCTTTTTTATTAAAAAAAAAACACTTTTGCAACAAATATGTAACAATTATAAATAATATATGATTATACATATATCATATACGATAAAATATTAGAAATATGCACAAATTATTACATAAAATTCTATTCAGACTCACAGCAACCTCTCACCACTTCCAGTCAATACATCTGTACCAAGGCCATCCCGCCAATCAGAGGCTACGAAGTAATCCAGGCTCTTCGGACCATGAAATTTGGAAAAAGCCCAGGAGACGATGGACTTAATACAGAATGCTTAATTCTAGGAAAAAGAATATTTCTACCCCATATAACCAATTTATTTAATTGCATATTACAAACCGGAAACATCCCTAAACAGATGACCCACGCCAACATAATAGTGCTGCATAAAAAAGGGGACAAGAGCAATATAAATAATTATCGCCCCATAAGCCTAGTGTCACACCTATACAAAGCTTTAATTAAAATAATAGAGCATCGCATTGCTGGGCAGCTAGACAAACACCAACCCCCTGAACAGGCCGGTTTCCGCCCCAGGTTCTCAGCAAGCGATCACCTACACACGCTAAATCAGGTTATAGAAAATTGCCACGAATACAATAGACCCCTGTATTTAGCCTTTGTGGACTATACAAAGGCTTTCGACAGCATTAGCCACGATTCCATATTTACAGCACTTCGCCATCAAGAAATCGAGTCCACATATATAGACCTATTAAATTCCATTCACAACAACAGTACCGCGAATATAAAACTGGTCAAATTTTATCCCCAAAACTCTTCACAAGCACCCTTGAACAGGTATTTAGAAGCTTGGCGGTCCCTTGGGAAAGCGAGGGCATTGTCATCGACGACCGAATACTAACAAATCTCCGGTTCGCCGATGACATTGTACTGTTTTCCACATCAGCCCGAGAACTCCAAGTAATGCTTCAAGACCTAAGCTCAGCAAGCCTTCAAGTTGGTCTTACAATGAATAGGACCAAGACACAAATAATGACCAACAGCATAAAACGTGGGGTCGAAATATACGGGCAGACAATAAATTATGTCGACGAGTACCCGATTCTGGGCCAATTAGTCTCCTTTAGCCAGAGACAGGATAAAGAAGTCGAAAGACGGATCCAAAAAGCGTGGAGGAGCTATTGGTCTATGAAGGAGGTGATGAAGGGCCACCTTCCTCTGACCTTAAAACGAGTTTCCTCGTCGACATGTGCATTCTGCCTGTCCTAACCTACAGTGCTCAGACGTGGTCACTCACCGAGGCGTAAAATACCAAACTGAAGGTTTGCCAAAGAGATATGAAGCGCAGCATACTAGGAGTAAAACGGATTGACCGAATCCGTAACTCTACGCTGCGTTCGAAAACACGCATTACTGATGTTGGAGCTAAGACCACCAAGCTGAAATGGGACTGGGCCGGCCATGTCTGCCGCATGCACCTACAGAGGTGGGCCAAAATAACCACGGTATGGGTGCCGTAAGACGGGCGAGGATCGGGTAGGCCCACACGGAGGTGGCGGGACGACCTGGACGCATATCTCAACGACTGGCCGGAGATTGCTCAAAACTGAGACGAGTGGAAATCGAGGGGGGAGGCCTTTGCCCAGCAGTGGGACACCGTATAGGCTTATAATAATAATAAATAATATGATTATTAACATTATTTTGCTTTCATAATATAAACTAATTTTTAAAAAGCCTTTTTCAACAATTTTCAATAAAAAGACACGTCAAGGTTGTTTACCTTTATTCTAACGCTAAAGAAAACGAAGTATATTTTATTAATTCGTGGTAAAATAAAATGAGTCAATATTGCGGGTCCATTTTTGACGGTTGACTTGCTTTCAACAGGAAATGGTATAAATAAAACATAGTTGATCTTATAAAAATGTATAAATTAATCAGAATCAGAGAGCGACCCGCGGCCACTGGAGTTGTCTTCGTTATCTATCTCCATTTCCGCCTCTTGTTTTGCTGTGATCTCGCCCACGGTTTTAATGCAGCGAATTGTGTATTTGTTGAAGTCACATCTGGAACAAATGTTAAACAGAACGGTCAATTATAATTAATCTCTACATAGAAAGAAAATAAAAAGAAAGGACATTATTTAACGCTACAACACATTACATTTGGGAAAAGAAGACATACAGAGATAAAAAGCATTGGACGCTAAAATAGGGGTGTCCTGTCGTTTGGCCAAAAGATGTTTAGCAAATTGACACTTGGCAACCAACTACTGGCAAAATTATATTTTAGCAAATCATTTTTTTACAACAATATTTTTGACAAATTATTCTTATTACCAAATAATTAACTAATAAAATTTCATTTCATAACAGATCTTTTTGACAAATGATTATTTAACAACAAAGTTAACAAATAAATCTATCATTGGTCAAAAAATGTTTGCTATAATGTATTATTTGACATGTGTTTCTGTACTAATAAACTGTAAGCGAGCCAGACCTGTCGGGGCAATCCGACTCGGATAGGTTAGGTTAGAAGCAAAGCTCCCGCCTTAGGCTTCGAGGTTATTTTTTTTTTTAACAACGCGAAAAATGTAAGCAACGATTGCTTGCTTGTCTTGCAACTAAGTAACTTACCTCAAAATAATCTGGCCCAAATGAAAATTGCAACCATGCAGAATTATTCCCTCAAAGTTTGGTGAATGTATAAATTTGCTAAACATATTACTAGGTGACATGAAAAATATAAAATTGATACTTTGTATTTTGACATATTGTAATAATGTATTATTTACTAAATGATTATTTGTCAAGTGACTTTTTGTAAAATGATACATTTGCGGAATAACATATTTGCCAAATAATACTTTGGTGAAACGTTTTTTGTAAAATGAAAATTTGCCAACATTGTTTTGGTTAAACATTAGTGAACCAAAAATAGGATCCCCCCACTCAGCATAGTGCCGCGGCAATCCGTGGCGCTGGTTTCCAGTGGGGACCTGACTTAAGATTATGATAGTGGCGGCACATACGCCAACGACACAGAAAAACAGACATAAAAAAAGGAACTCAAAAAATGTATACATACTAAAAACATACCACAAACATTTTTGCTATACTATATTATTAGAATTGATAACATAGTATATAGTATATGTGCAATTTGCGGAAAGTTTCTAAAAAGTTGGAAAAGATTTTCGAATATTAATTAAATTTCACATTATCCTCGTAAACTTTTCTATTTATATAAATTGGGTTGAGTTTCGTTTGTTTGAAAAAGCAATGAAACAAAATAAATGATATTTTATTAGTTTTTTTAATGGTTCTTTCACAGACATATAATATCGAAGCCTATAGGGGCCTTATACTGGCAATAAGAATGGGGCCAGTACAGCGGTGTCACACGAATTCGAGCCAATCGTGCAGTCTAGCGCACAACGCGATTAGTTGATGGGTTCGCATCTCGCGCGCGGTTGGTGGCAACTAGTTACGTTAGACTGCACGGTTGGCAAAGAGAGAATAAAATATTTCCCCTTTTATACACCGTGTTTTTATTGAATTCCGTTAACTTCGGGGTATTATAACGTTTAAGGAAACTACATGACATAGTTATTTTCCAAAAAAAAATTAAAATATTTTTTTTACATTTTTTTGTTATAAAAAGTAATTAAATGTTGCATATAGCGTTGTTGTTGCACGGGCATTACATTTATCTCAATCAAACAATTGAAAACTGTGACATGTCAATGTCATTTCGAACATCGATCCTCCGAGATATTACTTACGTTTAGTAGCAAATTAACCCGTACTAAACACTAATCAATATGTGAACGGGCCCTAAGGTAAGTGTACACACTCGTAAGGGCTTTATAAGATAAAAATAAAATATTGTTTATCTCCGAAATGGAGTTAACTAGAATACCGGTGTCTTTGCGAAAGTTACTTAATTTAAGCTCAGGAATGCACCCTTGAAATTAACGCAAATAAAAAAAAACACGGTGTATACCACTGTATACATATAAAAACTTACTCTGCCATAGAAAATGTCAAGGTCAGACATATAAAATATATGAAACAGAAAAAAAAAAAAATTTCGGGGTTGGTCCCTTAGTAAAAGTTGCTCAGTATGACCTATATAATATTATTTACCCCGTAAATTATTGCAGGACTGAATAAGCATCCTGTATGTTGAGCAACTGAAATGTTTATTAACGGGTTTTCCAAAAAAAAATTACATTCCCTAGTGTAGTACATGGTCATGAATTCCATCATCACAACTGGATTTTGACAAAAATGGAACCAATCTGGTACATTTTTATATTTTCAAACAAAAAATAATTTTCCAGATATGTCGCACGCACTATTAGGCTACCAGGCGCTCTTATAAATAAACATGCTTAACCTTTTCAACGCTTTCCCACACGTGTCAAGAAATGCCATGGACGCCAAAAAGTTAACTGGTGAAGAGCGAATATGAAGCTGACAGTAGGAAAGTCGCTTTGACAACGTCCGCCATAGCCTTTTTAATGGTCATTGGCGTCGCGGGCACGACAGACGATGACCGTTTTAGTGGTCTTTGGCGTTGAAAAGGTTAAAATAAATAAAATAATAAATAAATAATACAGGCGTAAATTACTGCACCAAAATTGGAGTCGCAATCTCAAAATTATGTCCTAAACACGTAAACACTGCGTCGCAGCTAGTTTCAGATATCGCATAATAATAACATCTCCAATCGGCAACGTTTTTGGGCACGTTTGGTACACCTAAACAGGCGTTTTGTTACACAGTGACCCTTCTGTACATAGTATTACTTATTCTGTGGTAAACTGTTAATAAATAGTAATCAAACCACGAATTTATATGCTAGAACTGTTTTCTCTTTATGTAAAGATTCTTCAAGGCTAAAATGTATAGTTGGTGACATCCACGATGACGCGCAAAGTCTAATCTAACCTTTACAATAAAAGTCAAGGCATGCGTCATTTGGAATGACACGATCTATACAGTTTCACATAACGTACGGCGATACCTACAAGGAACGTAGTGTAAATTTTTGCATTTATCATATCCTTATATAACAATAAGTTACGCAAATCGGCCAGTTAAGAGGGAAATATACTACGTGATCGTCCATACAAAAGGAGAAAACGTTTTTCCACTTCTAAACATTTTCCATTCTCCATGATTTTTAGGTTGTTTTTGGCAATGAAAAACTAGATTTTTAGGTTTTCCTTTTTAGTGTTCCGTCCCCAAAGGTGAAACGGGACGTTATTACTGAGACTCCGCTGTCCGTCTGACCGTCCGTCAGTCTGTCACAGTTGAAATTTCTACAGATTATGTATTTCTGCTGCCGCTATAACAACAAATACTAAAAACGGAATAAAGTAAATATTTAAGGGGGCTCCCATACAAAGTGATTTTTAGATAATGGTACGGAACCCTTCGTGCGCGATTCCGACTCGCACTTGGCCGGTTTTTTTTCCAAAATTAGCAAAACAATTTTTTTTTAAAGCGAAACCTAATATAAACCTCTCACACACTCTATATAAATCTGTGGTTTGGCAGAAGTATATTGTAAATATTTATAAGGCATGAAACTTGAATAAACGTTTCTTTTTTATTTATTTCTTTTTTTTTTTAACCTAGAGAATATGTCATGCTGAAGCGATCGAAATCAAATTCAAAGGGATTTGTTACGATTTAGTTAGTTCATAACGTTTTCTACCGAAATGAAATTTCATAGAAATACCGTTCGCTAGAATCGCAAAGGTATTCTTCCCTCTTAAATCATTGGGTAATGCCTCAACCTTGAACACTTACTGATAACGTGTACGATCAATCAAATGATAGCAGTACCTACATCTTCATAGTGCCCGATATGAGATACTGTGTCTGTCATCTCTGAGGCTGATTATTTGGCTAATTTATAGTCTATTTTTTTATCCCGTAGACTAAAATGACATTACATGTGTTGCTAGTTTTTTACGTCTTATAAATAGTGATGTGCTACAACCGGTACTACCCGAAAATAAACTATTGGGAAGTACTTATATAGGTGATGGCACTTCATATTCACATTTGTTTTTTGCCTCTGTGTTCACATATTTGTACACATTTACAATCATAAATTTCTCGCCTTGGCTGAGGGGTTTAACTTTTCGTTTTTTCCGAGGCGATAGCACTTCTTCGCCGCATCCATGCGACGAAGTAAATGGGCGATTAGATTGAGGATGAATATCGAAGCAAATCAAGTCCCTCTTGCAGCAGTCCTTGAATCTAAGCTTAGGGCGTCCAACCGGCCTTCTAGCGTTTGCGATTTGGCCCAACATGACTTGACGTGGGAGTCTGGAAGAGTCCATTCTATGTACATGGCCAAGCCAGGTGAGCCTTCTTTGCTTTAGGATCGCTGTTATAGAGGAACAATGCGTTTTAGATAGCACAGTTTGATTGCTCATATGATCCCTCCAAGTGACACCCAATATGGATCTGAGGCAACGCATATGGAAAGCATTTAGTTTCCGCTCATGTTTGGCATATGTTGTAAGGGTCTCCGATGCGTATAGAAGAACACTATAATTGACTAATACATAGTATAATTGACTAAAATATAGTACCATGCTATATAATATAGACAGAGCCTAAAATAGAGTTAGCCGGTTAAGTAGTAGCTTAAACAACACTTATCAGTGAAAAAACATAGGTCAAATAGCCATATGTGATTCTAAGAGTTTTAGTCCTGTGTCGAAAGATGACAGTAAAAGGCGACTACAAAATTTACTTTGACAATACGCCTCTATACTGAATTTTCTTTGGTTTTACGCAGATGAACACACACACATTCAAATTTATAGTTACTAACCTATAATAGGTATGAAAATATTGAATGAAAATACATACCTATTTCAAACCATCTTTTTCCACATTTTGTAAGGGTTAATTTATTTGAACATCGATTACTTGATACGCCTTATCGTGGGATGATAGGTAGGACTCTAGGGCAAGAGTACCTAATAATTCATTTAGATTTAAACAATCTAATTTTAATTCCCTTTTGGTCTAATTAATTTCATCGAAAGTCTTGTACTTTGAATGATATAAGATTTTGAAGTGTTTACTTTATTAACGAGTGATAACAAAAAAAAAGAAAATGATTTTCTGTACAGTTATAAACAAAACTATCTACATAAACAAAAATGATGTTAATAAAGTGGTTGCTAGTTCTTTTGAGATTCTTGAATTTAAAATGTTTTTTTTTCAAACATTGGTTTTGGTTAGAATGGAGTCGAAACAAGAAACTCTGCGAAAACGTGTTTTACATTTTAAAAATTCTAACTTAAACATGGGAAAAGGGACACAGTAGGTCATTTTAGTACAGAAAATGTACCAGTTTCTACTATATATAGAATTCTTGCATTCTTGACTATAAATCGCAAAAGTGGTAGTAGCTGGCCAGCGAAGCTAATAACCAAGGCAAACCTGAATTGACTCCAAAGCACTTTTATCTATGTATATGAATTCCATGAGCCAACGAGATGCCGCCAAATTTTTTAAATGTTACCAACCGTACATTTGTCGATCATTAGAAAAGATAGGTCTGGAATGCTGCTAGAAGGTAAAAGCCCCAGAATACACTGATCAGTAAAAATCGACCATTATGTCTCAGTATCGATAGATGACTTTAAATTACAAAGGGAAACCGTTCAGTTTGGACGATGAAAGTTATTTTCCTTTTAGGAAAACTGATGTACCTGGAAATGGTTGATACTATACTAGCAATAATTCTACAATACCAGGCAATATCAAACACAAGTATTATGGCCAAGTTTGAGCAGATAGACATTACAATTCTTGGACTCCAATAACATACCAATTGTATGTAAGAAAGTCCGAAATCCCACAAACCTTCCACAATGTCGGCTGTTTTTTTGGCTGTTTGAGTAGTTGAGTGTATAAAAAGAATTGGAGAGCTGCAAATTGTGCCCAGCTAATAAAAATGACTAAGACTTGTGTTCCGAAAATGGACAAATACCGAGTCCAAAGGTCTTATTCCAACTTTATATCTATACTATGTCAAAATTTGCTTTAGAGTCTATGGATGGGTCTCAGAAATGCGCAAGCATGTTCTGCGACCTATCTAAAGCTTTCTACTGCTTACGGTATGACATTCTCATTCACAAACTACACCACTATGGTTTTGATGGCATAGCTTTAAAAATGATGACTAGTTATATGCAGAACCGGAAACAAGTGGTGGAAGTGAGAAAAAATGTCTCCTCCCCTGAAATGTGTAAAATAGGCGTACCTCAGGGATCAATTCTGGGCCCAGTATTATTCTTGATTTATGTCAATGACTTACCTGCGAATATACCAGAATGGGCACAGATCAGCCTTTTTGCAGATGACACACATATAGGAGTCAGACACAAAGATCAACCATCGATGGAAAGACACCTAAGATGCATCACAGACATATTGCACAAATGGTTTGAATGTAACGGCATTGTTTTAAATAAAAATAAAAGTACATTTGTGAACTACAAGACACTTTCAAGTACAAGAAATACTAATATAACAACTACTTTTGAGTACACTCACAATACATGTTTCTTAGGCTATGAAATTGACAGTCAACTAGCACATTGCATGCATATTGATAAAGTTTGTAATAGATTAGCATCAGCCAATTACGCATTGCTGAAACTAAAACCTCTAGTTAACAAAAAAACTTTAAAAACTGTATATTATGCCTATGTTCAAAGTGTACTAACTTATGCGATTACTATTTGGGGAAATGCAGTAGATGTAAACCGGGTATTAATTTTACAAAAACGCTCGATTAGAATAATATGCGGGGTAAATTGGCGCACATCTGCGAGGACCTACTTTGTGAAGCTTGAGATAATGACGGTCATATCATTGTTTATATACAACTCTGTGTTGGAAATTCACAAGAATGCAAGCACTTTACTTAAGCGTTCGGATTGTCACAATTATAATACAAGGAACAGTAGTAAACTAATACTTCCATCACTTAGATTAAAAAAGTGTCAAAAACAGGGAATTTTCATTAAAATAAAGCTATTTAATAAACTGCCCACAAATGTCACAGATTTACCTTATAATGTATTCAAAAACACGGTCAAGACTTTTTTTCAAAACCATGCCTTCTATTCGATTACTGAATATTTATCATTACAAAATATTTTAATTGAAGCAAATTGTAAATAGATTTTTAATATTATTAATCGTATTTACTTCGTATAGTAAATTCATAGTGTAGAATATTGTGAAATACTGACTTACCATGTAATGATCATGTTACATTATGGTTAATAAATAAACTAAAAACTAAAACTAAAACTAAAAAGCTGACCACGGGTCCTATTCTAACATTCATTAATGTTATTGTAAATAATTATCATGTATACACATGTTCTATACACTTAGCAGATTATAATTTATGTTACAATTCATATGTGCTAACATCCCTATTATCCAGATCCACTACCAATTTTTTACGTATTTAAATTAGAAATTAGAAATTAGAAATGTTTATTTGCCAGAATACGTTACAATAAGGTCTTAAAACAGTTTTAGCATCAGTATTCAGTCGACATAAAGCCAACATGCAAAATGTTTGTAATTTACATTTACTAGTAGAGTACATCAGGTACATGCATAAAATTTTAATAATCCTAATAAAAACAATGACATAATGCAAATAAAAATAAATGAGATTAAAATAGAAATACTAAGCTAAACTAAAATAGATTCGTAGGTATGTCAAAGTTATGTCATAATATGATAATGAAAAATTAAAAATTACAATTTGAAATTTAAATAGTCCTTAACAGTATAAAAGCAATTGTCTTGTAGCCATTTAGTCAGTTTTATCCTAAATTCATTTCCACGCAACATTCTCAATTCATGAGGGAGATTATTATACAAAACAATACACATGTTATACGCATTTTTCCTATAGATATCGCTCTTACATGCTGGCTGGTATATCATATTTTTATACTGGGCTCGTAGCTCTCTTGCAAACATGTCTTCTCGCTTTTTAAAATATCCTGGGTGGCTTTTAGTAAATAGGCATGCCTTTAAAATGTACATACAGGCTAAGGGGAGAATTTTAAACTTTTGGAATAGAGGTCTGCAACTATCGTCAAATCTAACCCCACCTAATTCACGCAAACATTTTTTCTGAATTATAAATGCCCTCTGAACGTCAACAGAATTGCCCCAGAGTAAGAGTCCGTAATTGAGAGTGGACGACACATACCCATGATACGCAGTTAACGCGGCCCGAATAGAAATTGAATTTCTTAGACTTCTTAAGGCAAAAACAAACCTCGATAGCTTGGAACATACCAGGTTAACATGATCTTTCCAATTTAAATGTTGATCGATAATTAAACCTAAGAATTTAGAAGTTTGAGTTTCTTCGATAGGAGTATTATTAAGGTTAACATTTATATGTACTGGATTTGAGTTATATGAATGGAATTGTAGTAATGAAGTCTTGTTTATATTAATTTTAAGGTCATTATTTTCTATCCATGTGTTAACGTCGGTCAGTGCATTATTTACGCTCGACTCATACATGGTTTTGTCAGTTCCTTTTATTATTAATGTTGTGTCGTCTGCGAAAAGTATACACCTTTGCGATGTTGCTTGCGGAAGATCATTGATGTATAGCAAGAACAATAAAGGGCCTAAATTACTCCCTTGTGGTACCCCTGACCTATTGACACGACCCTGAGACCTGAACTTCTCCCTTATAAGTTTGTTATCCTTAGTAACCGTTCTTGAGATTTCAGTACATTGGATTCGGTTGGCTAAGTAACTTCTTATCCAATCAAGGGCATTACCCCTAATGCCATAGCCACTAAGTTTGGAAAGGAGCTTCGAGTGGTTAACACAGTCAAAAGCTTTACTCATGTCAAGAAATATTGATGCCACTGGTAGTTTGTCATTAACAGCCTCTGATATTTCCTTAATAAAATCAAAACAAGCCAGTTCAGTAGAGCGTGACTTTCGAAATCCAAATTGTTCAGGCAATAGTATGTTATGTAAAGTTAAATAATCAATTAGTCTTACAAACATAGCTTTCTCAACAACCTTAGACATAACAGGGACCAAAGTAATGGGTCTATAATCATTTGGGTCTTTCCGGTCTCCTTTCTTGAAAAGTGGTTTTACAATAGAAAACTTAAGCTGATCAGGAAAAATTCCTTGAACAAATGACAGATTTATCAAGTGTGCCATGGGACGACATAAGTATGAAGCATTGTTCTTAAGTAAAATCGTTGACATATCGTCATAGCCACAAGACTTGGTACTTTTCAACGACATTATTAACTTATACACTTCATTGTCATCAACGGGTCTTAAAAATATAGATTTTGGTTGATTGGTTTGCGTTCTAAAATTGACTTGTGAATTATGATATGGAATGTGATTATTAACAATGTCGATAAAAAAGTTATTAAAAATGTTACATATATCCTGAGGATTATCATATGTTATATTATTGTAAGTCAATACATTAATGTTATTATTAGGATCACTGGAGCTACAACGATTTATTAAGTTCCAAGTCGCTTTACATTTATTTTTGTTTGATTGTATATAATGATTATTACGCAACTGTTGAGATTTATAGATACATTTTTTTAACATGCGGCTATAGTCTCTGAAACGCATTTTACAACTATTATTCCTTTTCTTTCTACACATGATATATAGTTTGCGTTTTATATGGCAGGATTTTTTTAATCCTTTAGTTAGCCAGTTTATATTTTTTCGACGGTTGCTCACTCTTACTTTTATCAGCGGGAAGCAGAGATTAAAGAAAAGGCATACTAAATCATAAAACAGTGTGAAGGAGTCCTGCAAGTCACTTGCGTTTAATACATCAGAATATGATAGAGCAGCTAGGCATTGTCTAAATTTATGTACATTGTCTATGCAATAGTCTCTTTTGAATTCAAACCACGATATAAATGAATTACTCTTCTTTACATTAAATGTCAGGATTTGAGCAGTGTCATGATCAGATAGATAGAGACTGCGAGTAAATGCTTCAACTTGTTTTATGTTAGAGGCTACCTGGTCTAAGCAAGCGTTAAGCCTGGTCGGCGAAAGGATGTGAATGCTAAAGCCATGACTCGATAAAGTATCCTTGAGATCCTTTGAAAACGAGGTGTCCTTTAAAATATCTATATTCCAATCGCCACATACAATTATTTTCTTTTTCTTAAATTTAGTTGTTAACTGGAATAGCAATTTATCAAGTTTATGAATAAAGATACCTATGTGGGCTTTGGTCTGTTCTGTTAAAAAGTTATTTCGAAAACAAAGAGAATGCTGAGATTAGAATATTTAACGGCTAGTTGTTTCAAGAAACCCATGCCATCTACACTTTACCCACGTAATGATTATCCTAGACTACCCTAAAATCGACACGCGACACGTTTGACGATTTGGAACATAAATCCAGCATCGAACAATATTTTACAGGCCATAAACTTCAACACCTTCGATTACGCGCATGAGCGAGAGCGAAAATTCTTGAGTTTCTTAAAGCTCGGAAGGGAAGTAACGGCTTCGATATCGATACGCGTGATATAATTGTTGGTAAGTTTCCGAAATTGTGAGACCTCCACATGGAAGATTTTCGGTAACTTCTCATATTAATGTACCTATGGGAATCGATTTTTTCCATATCCGAAATGAAAGTTTCCTTTGATGCCTTAAATTTTTCCCGATTTTCCCGAAAACTTCAAACTTTTCGCAAATTGTACATTACGTACGTACGCGATACCAAAATACGGTCGATAGTCTATATACAGTCGGTTAGAAATTACCATCATGCTTAAGAATTTAGCATAACGCACCACCCTTAAAAAATATTAGCATATTTCTTTAAACTCATTTTTTTTGTCATAAAATACATCAATTTAAAGGCAATTGAACGTACTTCAAATGAATACCAATATCAATAAAGAGCTAGAATCACTTAAGTTCGATTTGTGGAAAATGTATAATTTTCGATGGCGAATAGTATGAGAACTGTAATGAATTTCACGGAACAAAGAACGAAGGGAAGCGCCCTGAGCCTGGATTACTGTGACGCACAAGTGAGTGTTAGCGACAATTATTTTCGTGGTAACCCAGGCTCAGGGCGCTTCCCTCTCTCTCTTTGTTCCGTGATTTTGACATAGCACTTTAATTTCTACTTATTAACTTCCTTCGATCCAACAGGCTCGATATCGGCCGACCAGAAAACGGTTTTCAATTTAAAATTCAATTTGGAGGCTCTGTTTCTTGTAAAACTGAATGAAGCTACTACTAGTGTACGACCGAAACATCTTTTTAGGCGAAACCGAAGGTTAAGCTTTGGCTCTTGTTTCGGTCGAAACCGAAACCGAAGCTTTTGTAGACTTGTAAAAATCGTTGAAAAAAATTCATAAAACCGCTTTACCCGCACTTATTAAGACTGCTTCGACCGTCCAGTGGCGCCCCCATTAGGGGAATTTTGTTTTCCAATAAGCCAATTAATTTCTGTATAATAAATAAAAAAGATGCTCCTCGACGCCACTAGGGACTCTAGGGCTGGCTCATTCCTTGGCCGAAGAATCGGCATTGCCATTCAGCGGGGGAATGTAGCCAGCATTATGGGCACCCGCAGGGAACAGATTTGGGGGATTTTTTCTGTTAGTTTTTTAAGTTTTATTTATTTGTAATTTATTATATAAGTCTAACTTTAGATATTCAGACATTATTATTATTTTTATAATGCATATAAATTAAATTCGATCTACCTTAATAAGTTTCATTAAAATCCAACACGTAGTTTTAAAATAAGAACGTAACTCCTTTGGTATGGGAAGGTGAAATTCGGCCGAGCTTAATATGTGTAAAAATTCAATGTAAAAACTACAATGTTGCGCTTGTTGTTGTTGAACATACTAAATCTATATTCTGTGCTAACCTGATATCGAGTCATTTTGAGGGTCCAGGGGCTAAGTTACGTCATTAATACCATTACTATCGATTCTACATTAACAATAATCGGTATCGTGCGTCGGTAACACGAACTGTTATATCCCTTGTTCTGTCGAAATCCATAAAGCATAATACTCTCCGCGCCGCAGCAATGAAAAATAGACTTTATAACATTTCATTAAGGTTTCCTAGCGTTCAGTCGGTGTGTCATTTAGTTTCGGCCGACATGATATAAGGAGTGGCGTCTGTGTATTATATTAGCGAAATCACGGTTTTCTCGTCTGATATCTATTACATTACATGGTACTTTATTCGAAATAAATATCATATACAAAGGAAAGAATGAACAAGGCCTACAGTGCCCAGGGCTGGAAACGATGCGACAGACGCCTGAACCGTGCGGCCATAAAATTTAGTGCCTAAAGTTTAAATGTGTGTCTACTAGTAAAAAATACAAAATATTTTAATAGAAAGTAATTTAATTTCTTCTTAGAGTATATACTTTATTCTTTGGTTGGACGAAATGTGTAAAGGATGTGTTTCTAAAACTTAACGAACCACTTTTTTTTCTCTTTCTAACAAACACAAATGCCATCGTGAGGGATAGGGACAAACGATTGTCAGTGGCTTATTATATTTGTCAGATGTTTATGAAAAACTCTATTCGTGATTCGAATATGATAGCTACAAGTATAACCTCTCGCATCAAATGATAGTCCCTATGGTTCATGTTTATATGATCGCTGTCAAGCAGTGTTGCCAGGTGAGCGGAAGAGAATTATCGTCATACCCCGGGGTTTTCGGTGCGGGAATGTTTTACACTAGCCAAAAAAACAGGTTAAAACTATAAAAACCATTACTATTTTAATATTTCTAAGCGCATTTGAAGCTTACCTTCTATTTTTAATTCATAGTTTGGTAATTATTTTACAATAGACAAAGGTATAAATACAAGAAAACATTCCCGCACCGAAAACCCCGGGGTCGCCGGGGTATGATTATCGTATTTGAGTGTCAAAATTATCGTACCGATGAAAAAATTATCGTATGCCTATCAAAATGGCACTACTCCCAAAATTTCTTGCAAAATAAGTTTACATGTTCTATGTATAATCAAACAAAAATGCAATTTTCGTCAAAATTAAGCAAAAATCAGGTTTATATTTGAGTATTTTTGTGATAGATCCAAACGGTTTACAGAAAATTTCGATATTTTTGACGTAAACCAAGGAGCCGAACACCCAAAAGGTGCTAATTATAGCCTATTTCTCAAGGAAAGTGTCATATTTTGCTTCAAAAACTAGATTTTTTTGGTGGCATCGTCTAAGAGTTAAAATTATCGTACTTTTGCGTACGATAATGCTCTTTAGAACGAACGACGTACCGGAGCCCATATTATCGTATGTGTACGACAACTATCGTACGCCTGGCAACAGTCACGTAAAATGTTTGTAGTCAGTTATTGGAAGTTTATATGAAGTTTATGCTCAAAAATAGTTATAAAGGGAAATGTTTGGGACACAATTAATGACTTCGTAACTTTGTGTGGACTAGTTAGGAGGTGAACATATCGAAAGCCCTCGGTCGTAGCCCTTTAGCCGAGGGAGAAAGGGGGGTTTGAAGGTCCATTTTTAGGTTTTCCACTTATAACTTGGAAACTTTGCGTCTTTACGACTACTTACACAAAACGAAAGCTGATTAAATTTGCTAGAAAGGAGAATGGGCAATTTGTCCCATGGATGTATACTGTTGAGACATATCTCATTTGAAAGGGTTTACTCTTAGCATTATTTTATTGTATGACACCAACTTTGGATAACGTGCAGGGACTGAGCAATTAAAAAAAAAGAGTGGCGAATATAAACTGTTGTTTTACAAAGTACTTGTTATGTAGCCGGTTGTTAGGTGTTTTGTATGAAAGAATATGAGAAATTCTAGATTTCTGTTTACCACTACTTACGTTTAAGTACGTACAGGGCTGGAATTAGTTGATATAACATATGCTTGAATTAAAAATACTGCTATTAAACACTGAAACTTGCTTGTATACTCAAGCCATATATATCATTTAAAAGACATTTTTATAAGGTATTTTAATATATATATACTTGCACTCAAATGCTTGCAGGGGCGGTAATAAAACGAGTTTTTTCGTTAATTAATTGTGGTAAATGCCGCTTTGTTTGTTCTACCTGGCACTAGATGGAGCCTTGGTAGCAGTTTGGGTAATTTTTACTATTGGTATATACAATTGAGTCATATCCTATTTGGAAGGTCTTCAATTAAGCATTAATTACTTATATGACACCAAAGACCGAAAGTGTCCAGGGAAGATGATATTAATAATTTTGATCATGCGCTGCGGCGTAAACTGGAACTAAAAAATGTCATTCATATAGAATTACTTTTGTAACCATTTACATCACTTTGCATGCCTGAAATATAATGAAAAAGTAATTTATATATTTTTTTAAATTATTACCGCTCAATAAATGGCACTAAACTACTTAATTATGATTTTTCAAATCCTCTCTAGTACTGACATCTTGCGTGCAATAGGAGAACCGAATGAGCGGCAAATGCTGGATCCGTATAGTCGCTTATAAACGCTAAAAATGTCACCGAAGAATAAGTTTGTTTAATTCGGAACTTTGACAATAAAACGAGTGGTTACCTTGAACTAGTAAGTTTCGTCTATTTATCTCTCTTGCTCTTACATATTCGAGTGATAAAGGTAGAAAAAGCATTTCATTTTTTAAAGTTCGCGTTATGTCCCGCTAGAAACGTTATATAAACTTATTATTAAACATGAAATAAGATTCCTAAGCAATAAGTAGGTAAGTAAATGTATTTATGGAGTAGTTGGAGTGCCATAATTAGCAGCAAGAAAATAAATCTAAGTTTATATGTTACGATAAAATAAATCGTAAAAACGTACTATGTACATACTTGTTTTGTCTCTCTGCAGGAAAATTGTGTAAAAGTGAAACATTTGAGATTGCGTCGCGGTTTAAAGCAACGTTTCCTTCGTTTGCCATATGAAGCAGGATTAAATTGTGTAGTTTTAAGTTCTCATGTAAGTGAATTGTCAAATTCTTAGTGAGAATAAAGAATCTTAAACGTAAAATTAACGCAGTGAATACATTACAAGCATCAGCGACTCTTAACTGCTTGCCAAGCTACTACATATGAAATAAAAACTTTTGAATACATTTAACACCTTTATTTCATATAAATTGAAAAATAACTGACGGCATACATTTTCTTCACGGTCGCACAAATATTAGCAGGATGAGTCGACAAGTTAATTTAAAGCAAGCATTGGTGAATAGGTGCATCCAGATCCAGATAAGAGAATGCATGGTTATTGCGCCAATCTCGGACCATTTGCGATTGGTTTGCTAAGGGCACCGCTAGCTGGTGCGGATGCACAAGAACTTATACATACCTTATTAAATAAAAACTTTTGAATACATTTAACATCTTTATTTCATATAAATTGAAAAATAAGTGACGGCATAGATTTTCTTCACGGTCGCACAAATATTATCAGGACGAGTCGACAAGTTACTTTAAAGCAAGCATTGGTGAATAGGTGCATCCAGATCCAGATAAGGGAATGCATGGTTATTGCGCCAATCTCGGACCATTTGCGATTAGTTTGCTAGCTGGAGCGGGTTAACGAAAAACAGTAACTGGCGACGCTAGCTGGCGCGGACGCGTGCGACGAATTTTACCTACAAAGGCACCCGCGCGCGTGCACCCGCTCCGTGCACTCGCGCCAGCTAGCAAACGCCCTTAACCTTTTGAACGCCAAGAATACCTTAAGGCGTCGTAACTAGCTATGCTCAAAGCATCATAAATACATTATAGCTGATATAGCCGCTGTCAGAGTAACCTTCACACTTTCAAGTAAGGTTTAGGGCATAGGGCGTCTGCAACGTCGCGCGTGTGCATGGAGCGGGCGTGCGGCTTACAGTATGAGCAACGCTAACTGGCGCGGACGCGTGCGACTGATTTTACTTACAAAGGCACCTGCGCGTGTTTGCCCGCTCCGTGCACTAGCGCCAGCTAGCAAACGCCCTTAACCTTTTGAACGTCAAGAACACCTAAAGGCGCCGTCACTAGACATGATTTAAGGGCCATGAACACATTAATGATTATAGCTGTTATAATCGCTGTCAAAGTCCCTAATGTAATACTCATGCACTTTCAAGCTCACTTGCGCCCGTGACCTTGGCATGTGAGTAACGTTTTTGTTATGGCGTTCGAAGGGTAAAATATCAATGTCGTAATGCGTCGCTAGCGCGTTATTTTCGAATCGCACCCGTGCTCCCGTGTTGGACTGCACACGCGGTGTACACTTCTTGTTATTGTAACCGTTTGTGCGCCTAGATAACACAAGTACACATACACAACTCGCAAAATGCTCGCGTGCTCTTGTTTATATGTAAAGTACGTCTTCTAGCCGCGGATTGGACCCACGCGACCGGCGGGGCGGTGAGCGGCATACATTGGTCGCAATGCAAGCTGTAAAGCTAGTGCAGTGCATGAGGGACGCGCGGCTTTCTCTCACCACATCTTTAGGTGTTCTTGCCATTCAAAAGGCTAAAAGCACCTAATGAGGTGGCTTTACATTAGCTAGATGCCGGCCCACACGCCGATCCGGTGTGCAGGCTAAGGAAATCGCTATGTAGGCCAATTCGAAAGTGCAACTGACATTAAACCAATTTTAGAATAATATTGGAATGAGACCAGTTAGCTGTCATTCGTGCGTTCATTTCGCACTTATACGCATGTATTTGTGCGAGCGAGACGCCCGCAACTAACTGATAGGATTCCAATATTACTCTAATATCGGTGTGCACGCCCCTTTTTATTCATAAGCAAGGTAAGATTGAACCACTATAGAAGGTAGCGAAGAGGCCGGCAATGGAACTGGTAGCGTTTGATGGAGACAGTTTTCTGTCAAATGCAAGTTCAAATTGGCCTGACTGTCTCACTCGCACACCGGAGTAGCGTTTCATATAAGCGTACTTTGTTATATCCAATCGACTCGCTCTATTTAGTAGGTTTCATTATCTCGATCCATCAGTTAAGTAACAATCTCTTCAATCTGGTGGATCGAGATGGTGGATCCTCCTGGACAGATGGAACCTATGGATAGGAAAACGTTATGCTCAACAATTTGGTAGCAGAAGCGATGTGATTTTTTTTAAATCGCGACTGTGTCATTGACATAATATATCTGAGGACGGGCCTTACGGGAACTTACTTAATAAGAATGGGGCCAGTACAGCGGTGTTACGCACACGAGTTTGAGCCAATCGTGCAGTCTAACGCCACAAGTACCACAACGTGATTGGTTGATGAGTTCGCATTACGCACGCGATTGATCGCATCTAGTTGCGTTAGACAGCACGATTGGCTCGAATTTGTGAATGACACAACTGAACTAGCACTATCGTTATTGCCCCTAAGGTACCGACCTTAGATATATGGTAAGCGTCAGGATGGCGGTGGACCTCAGCGAATTTCAAAGAAATATTTATAAACATATTGTACCTTCTGTGTACCTCAGTGTACCTTTAATAGAAACCAGTGTACCTTTCCCCAAAACGAGATATTTTACAAAACGGTCCACCCGCCAACCTGACGTCAGGATGGCGGGTGGACCTATGAAATCTTGCATTATACCGCACTAAAAGTATGCAGTTATATTGTGCATGAGCTTAGCCTAGCTTGTTTTGGGGAGAGGTACACCGGTTTCTATTTCTATTTACAGAGGTACACTGAAGGTAGGTACAGTCACCATCATATATATCGGAGCGGCCAAGGTACCCACGAATATCTGAACATGCCTCTACTGTCAAGAGGTTAGAGTGCGTGTTTAGAGATCTTTGAGCACCTCGGCCACTCCGATATAATTATCTGATGGCGACTGTACCATATAACTGCATACTTTTAGTGCGGTATAATGCAAGATTTCATAGGTCCAACCGCAATCCTGACGTCAGAATGGCGGGTGGACTTTTTCTTAAATATCTCGTTTTGGGTTAGGTACACAGAAGGTACAGTATGTTTATAAATACTTACGTACTGCTATGGCGCAGCGACCCGAAGTGGATTTTGGCCTCCGACACCAAAGACCGCCATGCTTCTCTGTCCAAAACCGTTTCCATCTAGTCGACGGCGCCGAGTTCGCTAAGGTCTTTTTGCATTTCGTCTCTCCAGCGGGACCTACCTAGGACGTCTAGACGGTCTTCGGCCATTTGGAACTTCAGAGTACGCCCTCCAGGCTGCACGATCCTCACCCATCTGGACTACGTGCCCGAGTCATCGGAGTCTGGCAGCGCGAAAAATCCTAGGACTCACACGTGGAGAGGATGGAACCTGGAGACTCCACAGGAATCAGGAGATTGAAGATCTGGTGTCCGAGCCGAACGTCATTGGATGTTTATAAATATTTCTTTGAAATTCGCTGAGGTCCACCCGCCATCTAGACGCCAGATGTCAATGCCGAGTGCGACCGCCCTTAAAGCGGTGTATTATCGTCTCTCCAATATGTTCTCCTGGTGGGTCCACGGGGTTTATTTTAAGTGTTATCATAAACAGTGTTCACCAGCGGGTCTACGGGTACCTAATTATTTTTACCATGGGCCGACCATGAACACGATTCTATTTTGAAAACGTTGCCCGCGTAGCTACTTCAGTCTTAGGCGGTATATACTCTACACCACGTTCACAAAAGATTGATATTTTAGGTAAAAACTCACATTTCGCTATATTTGTCCATAGTAAATACTAATTCAAAAACTGTACTGTAGGGCCTAAAATCTTCTGTGATAGTAATGTAGAAATAAATACTGTTGACAGGCGGTCAACGGTATTTAGTACAATAATTACACTGAAACAATTCGTATAGAATACAGAACCTATGAATAATATATATCTAGAGAATCTAACTTTAATGCAATAATATAACTGAACAAAAGAAATACATTAGTACGAGTAGTACGATCAACCTATATGTCTATTTTTAATAGTTTTAAGTCCCGGATAGACGTGCGAGTAAGTTAGCGAACATACAGCGCGACGACCATTTTCGCTCGGGTGTGAGCCTAAGTACGCGTACTTTACAAGCGAAAAAAGTCGTCGAGCCATAAGTTCGCGAACTTACTCGCCCGTCTATCAGCCACTTTAATGTTCGTGTATCGGTTCTGTATTCTATGGCCAGTAATTATGCTTTATTTTTCAACTTTCTTTGACTACACACAAGTACACATTATATTTGCTTTTTTCTTGAACTTTATCTTGCCCATGTTCGATTCTTCTTATGTCGATGCATCCTCATTATTTCCGTATGGTTTCTGAAAATACAATAACAGTTTTTGTATTGTTTTCTAATACCTATCTTTGAAGTCGGTTTCCGATTTTTAAGAGAAGTTTTTTTCCATGTAAGTACCGTCAAGTGGGGTAAATTAGAGCAGATGGGATACCTATCGACAATTATGTCAATAAACAGTTTTACGTTCCATCAAGAATTGAGAGGTTGCTTCAATTCCTCATGGAACCCATGATCTAAGCTAGACCTTTACACAAATATTCCTTTAACCTCGTTAAGCAAGTAGCTTCTTTACAAACATAACAAAGAAGACAAATCGTCTAGCGTGAAATACGCATCGTTAAAGAGTTCTTTTCTGGTCCTGATCAGAAGTTCCACTTCTTCAAATAGCACTTTTTTGAATGGCAATGCCTGGTCTGTTGATGAAACTAAAAAACGCCTATAAGATTTGGGGAGTTCCCTTAATTCCTTGTGGTTTTGTCAAAAATAGGACCATCTTGGAACTATATACCCACTTTCAAACGATAACTAATTTTCAACATTGGTTCAGAAATGACGAAGATCTTACTTAACATATATACAAAAAAAAAGTTTTTGAAGTCGGTTAAAAAATAGTATCTTTACAATACTTCCTTTTACTAAGAAGGGATGACTACTACAATTTGCTTACTAAGTAAGTACTTACTTACTATTAGTATCAGATTGGAGTCGACTCGAGAGTCGATAAAATGGGCGTCGCTACCCTTTCCGGGTGGGGGAGATTTCACCGCATGAAAAAGAGACACATATAGTGAGTTCTTACTGTTCTACCAAACTACATATATAAAGTAGTCGTACTTTTTGAGTCAAATTAGTTTAATTCTAAAGGTGCGACGTAATGGCCTGAAGCCCGCTCTTAGCATACCTAGTTATACTATTTGATGGATATTGGTGTCAATTTATAATACGTTTAATTATTCATTGTCTTTACCTAATTATCTTTACCTTTTGCCGACCGGTTTGGCCTAGTGGGTAGTGACCCTGCCTATGAAGCCGATGGTCCCGAGTTTGAATCGCGTAAGGGCATTTCTTTGTGTGATGAATACAGATATTTGTTCCTAAGGCATGCGTGTTTTCTATGTATATACGTAAATATATATTTATCTAAATAAGTATGTTTAACGTCGCCTAGTACCCATAGTACAAGTTTTGATTAGTTTGGGACCAATCTGTGTAAGATTGTCCCTACATATTTATTTATTTATTACCTAACGTAACCTACATTAGGTAATGAAAGCATTTTATTTTTGTAAGGGTAACAGTTTTGTTAGGATATAAAATGGTTAATGATAAAAACTAATAATTTTACCAGCATTTTCACTTTATATTCATGTATTCGAAACCTATACATTTATGACATTAACTTTTGCAAGACGATAAGATTTTTTATTCACAATAACTTGTCCGTATTCGAACTGTCTGGCTACCCGGCTAGCCGTGGCTGTGTACCCGGATTTTATACTCTGAAACTGGAACTAGTGACAGATAAGAGTCGATTGATGTTTTTTTTAAAGATACTTATACTTAAATAGAATTACTTACTTATGTTTAATTAAAAGAAAGACTACTTATACATAATAATCCTTACAGTTTTAACCTATTTAACCTACCTACCTACCTACTTTTAATAGTAGCAGTTCGGTTCACTTCGTAGAAATACCTGTTCTAAGAATAATGAAAAAGAAAGAAGAGTAATAAAAATAAAGAATCTGGAAGTCATTGAGGTGTTCCGTTCTTCATCAGCAATTCTACTTCAACAAATGTCACTTTATTGAGTAAAAATGCTTGTAATATTGATGAAAATCCTAAAATGACTATATGTATGCCTATCCTATACAATATGAGAAGCTCCTTCGGTTTCTCGTAGAACCTATCATCAGAACTGGACCTTGACACAAATGTTCCTTAAAAGCCTTACATGCTATAAACGAAATAAAATAAAAAAACGCCTAAGGTAAAATACTTGTCGTTGAAGAGTTCCATTTCAGCAGTATCAGCATAGTTTCAGTAATATCAGCAGTTTCACTTCATCAAATGTCACTTGTTCAAATAAAAAAAAACTTGATATGTTGACGAAAATCCTCAATTCCTCATTGAATCCATCATCATAACTGGACCTTGACACAAATGTTTCCTAAGAACCTAGCTTGCGTTGAAAAGTTCCGTTCTGGACAACATCACCAGTTCCACTTGATCAAATATAACTTTTTTTAAATAAAACACCTAGAGATATTGATGAAAAAAAAAACTATATGTATTTCTATAAGGTTTGAGGTGTCCATCATCAGACCTAGACACTAGACACTGGTGTCTAGCACAGATATTTCTTAAGAACCTTACTTTCTACAAACTTAAAAGTTCCGAGGAATTGTTCGGATTAATCTCTGCCGCCTCTTTCCGTCACCGCTTTACGCTACATCATTTATATCTTCACCACTTAGATGGTTGGCAATCCTCAACTGTGCATTTCTCTAGAAACTTCCTGCCTCATACAGCTAAACTATGAAATGATCTGTCGCATGCGGTAATCCGGCCCAATACGATCTTTAAAACTTTAAGGAAAGAGCGTATTCCTATCTTAAATGCCGGCACCGCACTTACAATCCCTATGGTGTAACAGATGTCCATGGCCAGGGGTAATTGCTAACCATCAGTTGATTCGTCTGCTAGTTTGCCTCTTATATCACAACAAACAAAAAAAGAATAAAATCTCACGCGTTGAAGAGTTCCGTTTTAGTCAACATCACTAGTTCCACTTCATCAAATGCCACTAATGTGAATAAAAAAAGCTAAAGATATTGATGAAAATCCAAAATGACTATATACCTATAAGAATTGAGGAGAATGAGGAGTTCCCTCGCTTTATCATGAAACACGTCATCAGAACTGTACTTCGACAAAAATGTTTCTTGAGAACCTTACTCGCTACAAACTTAACAACGAAGAAAAATTGCGCGCGTTGGAGTTCCGTTTTGGTCAACATCAGTAGTTCCACATCATCAAATGTCACTTTTGTGAATAAAATTTGATAATATGTTGATGAAAATCCAATAAGTACTATATATATACCTATAACATTTAAGAAATTCCCTCGATTCTTCATGGGACCCATCATCAGACCTTTACCTTGACACGAATGTTCCTAAAAACCTTAGTACTTAAAACTTACTTGCTACAAACTTAACTAATAAAACAAATCGCGCGCGAGTTGGCGAGTTCCATTCTGGTCAACATCAGTTGTTACACTTAGTCAAATGACATTTTTTTAATAAAAATGCTTATTATGTAAATAAAATCCCAGAAATTATTACATGTATAAGAATAAGAATAAGAATAAGAATAAGAAACCATTTATTGCCACACAAAATACAATGTTTCACTTAAAAATAATAATAATAGGCATGCGCGGCAAAAGGAACGGACTCAGCGTACGCTGCGTCAGCCATTTTATTACAAATTGATTGCGCAGCGCTGATTTTCAGTCCGTCCCCTTCACTGAACCACATTGATATGACATGCGGGTTAATGGATTTTTTGTTTTATTACCAGAGATAGCTAGTGTATACAATTATAGTACGAAAAAAATAAAGAAATTTTTATTACAAGTGAAAATTTAATATTTTAATTTGGTATTTACTTGATATTGACAACTGGTTACATTTATAACTCAAGTATTTTACTGAATAGGTACAAACAATGCCATAGTCATAAGTTTCGTTCATTGAAACGTACAGCGATAAGTAATACCTAGTACTTTTTGTATGAGAGAATACTTATAAATAAAATAAAATAAAAATACAAACTTATAAACAACAGGAATAGTAAGTGTCCAAAATATAGCACAACACCATTTTAAATAATTATATCCTCTGAGGAAATTTGGTAATTTAATAAAAGTAAGCTCAATTTGCCTTTAAAGGTTGGAAGGGACATTTTAGCTCGCAATGGCGGTGGTAGGTCGTTCCAGATCTTAGATGCAGAGTATTTGAAGCTACCACGATAACCTGCTGTTTTATGTTTCGGGGCACTCATTTTATTTAGAAACTTACTGCGAGTATTCCGACCGTGAACGTCTTTCATCCATCGAAACTTATTATAAAGATATTCTGGTTTATGACTAGAGACTATATTTTTAAACATACTGGCCATATGCAAGGTTCTACGTGCTGCCATCTTCAGAATTTTTCTCTCGTTTAGAAACGGTGTGATATGGGCTCGCTTTGGCACCGAGAAACAAAACCTAGTACAAGCATTTTGAACTCTTTGAATTGCCTGTGCGGTTTTGGCCAGCAGGCGTGGTCCATATACGATATCGCAATAATTAAACTGTGATAACACTAGCGACTCAATCAAAACCAGCCTCACCTCTTCTGTTAGGTAATTTCGGATACCATATATGCCTATAAGATTTTAGGAATTCCCTCGATTCTTCATGAAACCCATCATCAGAACTGTACTTTGACAAAAATCTTTCTTAAGAACCTTACTTGCTACAAACTTAACGAAGAAAAATTGCACGCGTTGGAGTTCCGTTCTGGTCAACATCAGTAGTTCCACATTATCAAATGTCACTTTTGTGAATAAAACTTGATAATATGTTGATGAAAATCCAATAAGTACTATATATATATACCTATAACATTTAAGAAATTCCCTCGATTCTTCATGGGACCCATCATCAGACCTTTACCTTGACACGAATGTTCCTAAAAACCTTAGTACTTAAAACTTACTTGCTTCAAACTTAACTAATAAAACAAATCGCGCGCGAGTTGACGAGTTCCATTCTGGTCAACATCAGCTGTTACACTTAGTCAAATGACAATTTTTTTAATAATAATGCTTATTATGTAAATAAAATCCCAGAAATTATTACATGTATGCCTATAAGATTTTAGGAATTCCCTCGATTCTTCATGAAACCCATCATCAGAACTGTACTTTGACAAAAATCTTTCTTAAGAACCTTACTTGCTACAAACTTAACGAAGAAAAATTGCACGCGTTGGAGTTCCGTTCTGGTCAACATCAGTAGTTCCACATCATCAAATGTCACTTTTGTGAATAAAAGTTGATAATATGTTGATGAAAATCCAATAAGTACTACATATATGCCTATAGCATTTAAGAAATTCCCTCGATTCTTCATGGGACCCATCATCAGACCTTTACCTTGACACAAATGTTCCTAAAAACCTTAATACTTAAAACTTACTTGCTACAAACTTAACTAATAAAACAAATCGCACGCGAGTTGGCGAGGTCCATTCTGGTCAACATCAGCTGTTACTTTTAGTCAAATGACACTTTTTTTAATAATAATGCTTGATATGTGAATAAAATCCCAGAAATTATTACATGTATGCCTAAAAGATATTAGGAATTCCCTCGATTCTTCATGAAACCCATCATCAGAACTGGACATTGATGTATTAAGTACACCTTAAGAACCTTACTCACTACAAGCTTAATAAAGAATACAAAACGTGTGCGTTGAAAAGTTCCGTTCTGGAACACATCAGCAGTTCCACTTGATTAAATGTAGCTTTTTTTTTAATAAAACGCCCAAAGACATTGATGTAAATCCAAAAAAAACTATATGTATTTCTATAAGGTTTGAGGTATCTATCAGACCTGGATGTAGACACAGATGTTTATTAACAACCTTACTTTCTACAAACTTATCAGGACAAATCTATTACGGCGAGTGTTCCATCGAATTACTCAGATTAATCCTTGCCGCCTCTTTTCGTCATCGCTCTACGCTACAACATTTTTATTTTCACCACTTAGATGGTTGGCAGTCCTCAACTGTGCATTTATCTAGAAACTTCCTGCCTCATACAGCTAAACTATGAAATGATCGGTCGCCTGTGGTATTTCCGGACCAATACGACATTTAAAACTTTAAGAAAACAGCGTATTCCAATCTTAAAGGCCAGCACCGAACTTACAACCCCTATGGTTTAGCAGGTGTCCATGGGCGGCGGTAATCGCTTACCATCAGGCGTGACGTCTGCTCATTTGCCTCTTATATCATAAAAAAAAAAACAAAGAAGAAAAATCTCGCGCGTTCAATAGTTCCGTTTTGGTCAACATCAGTAGTTGCACTTCATTAAATGCCACTAGTGGGAATGAAAAAGCTTAAGGTATTGATGAAAATCCAAAATGACTATATGCCTATAAGATTTCAGGTGTTCCCTCGCTTCCTCATGGAACCCATCGTCAGACCTTTACCTTGACACAAAGGTTCCTAAAAACCTTGGTACTTGAAACTTACTCGCTACAAACTTAACAAAGAAGACAAATCACGCGCGTGGAAGAGTTCCGTTTCTGATCAACATCAGCAGTTCCACTTCACCAAATGTACTTACTTACCACCCATTTATTTGAAACAGTACCTAGGTACTCCATTTTGATGCCGCCAGCTTAAAACTTCAATGGCCTCAGTGTCCGATGAACAACTTAAAAATGCTGAAAGTAATAACAATTATAATAAGTTGGGGAGTAGCGACCTTACACACCCGAGTGCTCCTGACACACAAACACAAATTGACTGAGTCCCACGGCAAGCCGAGAAGGCTTGTTTTGTGGGTACTCATACAACGACATAATAATATATAATATACAAATACTTAAATACATAGAAAACATCCATGACTCAGGGACAAATATCTGTGCTCATCACACAAATAAATGCCCTTACCGGGATTCAAACCCAGGATCATCGACTTACTAGGCCAAACCGGTCGTGAAAAAAAGAGCAAAAAAAAAGAAAAATATGTCAAAAGAAAATGCGATTTGGAAACGTTATTCGCCACTTAATATATATCTGGTTCACAGCATTTATTTGGTGCTGATATAATGCCTACAATATTACCCGAGTACATTAAAATATGAATAAATTATCATAAATTCAAAAGATGGTCCCAATAACAGTTCATTTTTACATGGAAAAATGGCTTTCATGTAAAATGTTTGTCAGACATATTTTTGGAAGTATAGTACAATCATTAACTTAGAAATATAGGTAACATTTCACGAATAAAAATACGGTAACACATATTTTTAATAATTTTTTTAACTTATCCTACGCAAAATAGAATTGGAGAAACTGTATAGTAAAGTATGAATCCGCTCTAAGTCCCCTTACATAGACAGTGGGAAGTAAAATAATTCTTGTTCTGAAAACAATAAAATGTAAAATGATTAGGTAGGACAATCCAAACTTCTAAGGTCGCGTAGATCAGAAGTAGATATGAATTTGTTCGACAATACGATAGGAAACTTTTCAGCATTTACATTGGCGCATTTTTTTCTGGAATACTATCTAAATTGCACTTTGTATATATGCTACATTTTTTATATAATTTGGAGCCTTTATTTTCCATGGAGTCGAACGCTATATAGCAGCTATACGAGAAAAAATAATACTTTTATCTTACCTACCCCATGAATAGTGAAGATCATCAAGGAGCATACTCTCTGAGATCAATGGAATGGAGCGCCTTTCGATTGGAGAAAATTATAGCGTATTAGAAATATACTATTTTGTAATTACAATGTTGAATATTTTAAATTGCGTGTTTTGACAATTATTGTTGACAATATTACATTCAGAGTCATCTTGACATAACTTTAGAAATCCATAAACTAGTCTATACTTTTTAAAATGATGGAGTAAGACTGACGAGATTACCGCTATGTATAAATGTTTTACGTCAAGTAGAATTTTGCTTTAGAGCGACATCTGGCGTTGAGTAGAAAAGTTAAGGCGTAATTAACTACAATTAATTAACTCATTAAATGGTTTTATTTTGGTCCCTGCAACGATTTGACCCCAGTTATATTAAACGAAAAATAGCTTATAAAAATACTTTTCACATGATATACATGGCATTTGTATACACTCTTATTTCGCTGTGTATCAAGTAATTTTTAGAATGACGATTTTTTTAAACTGTACATTGTGTCCCTTTAAATACTTTATCATTGGTGTTGATACAAAAAACATAAAGCATTTTTTATATTCTTTCGAATAAAATACGCTAAAACTTTTTATATCCCGCGTATAAGGAAATATAACTGCTTATATGCGCAACTTCTTTTTTTATATAGCTCGGTCCCTGCAAGTGGTCCAAGGTTGGTGCCATACAATAAAATAATACTACGATTAAGAGCTTTAAAACGACATATGTCTCAACAGTATACATCCATGGGACACTCCCCATACAAAAGTGCCCATTGTCCTTTGATGTGTCAAGTTTTTCGATATCTTGAATAGTTTTTGAGATATCCGCTCTTGAATGTTTATTTAGGACTCTCAAATATCTTGATATATACATTAGTGAAGCTGCTAGGCCGTTTTTGGTATTGTTTTCGTATAAATCGGGGGTGCTGAATTAATTTATGGTATCAAATTGACACCATTCCGTTCCGGAGTCAAATATTGTGTTCCAAGCATTTCCATCTATTCCTTCTTGTTGCTTGGCCTATTAGCACTTTAATATATTTAAGTAATTCAATTTTTTTTTTGATTAAGCCCAACCAAATGAGACTTGAAGGAACTATCATAGGGTCCATCTTTGATGCCTGAGGTATGTAATCTTCTGTCCGTTGTAACCGCTCCGTCCACAAGTGGCTCTGTGAGCTGTAAGTCTCGCCAACCCCCATGGTTCCGTCATTTTGAAATATTTCCAAACAGAGAATCAACAAAAATACAGGATGTTTATTTAGTCACCTGCAATAATTTAGGGGCTGAATATATGGATCATATTGAGCAACTTTTACTATGTGACCAATCCCGAATTCGCGAAGAAAAATTTACTATACCGCAGAAAACGTCAAGGTCAGACAGCCAAAATGTTTGAAAAAGTCAACTTTTTGTCGCGATTTCGGGATTGGTACCATAATAAAAGTTGCTCAGTATGACCTATAGGTATATTCACTCCGTAAATTATTGCAAGTAACTAAATAAACACCTCGTATATATAGTTATCGAAACTCTTCACCAAATTTCACGAGAATCGGTTGAGAATAGCGGATTATATCCAAACATACGAAAGAATTTCACCCAAGCTGAAATGGAGACCTACGCTTTCGCTCGGTCAATTATGCGGTAACTCTGGTTGCCAAAAGTTGACGATTGACAATTTCATATACCACGAAACATTTTACGTGTCTCTGTTTTAACTATGGTTGGCTGGTAGAGAATGCCTTTTAGCATTAAGTCCGCCATTTAAACATTGTTGCTTATTTTGAACAATAAGGTTAAAATAAATAAATAATAAATCATATAATTCATGCAGCCCCAGTATGTCCTACAATCTCTACCTATCTCTATGGTCTACCATCACCAAAGAGTTAAAGGAGATACAATTCTAAGATAACTGAACTAGGTGGGGCTGCACGTGCAACACGATACTGTTCTCATCTATGTGCAGGGGCACCCCGGCACCAGCTTCTCCCTCTGGACCGCATCCAACGAAGAGCGACTCGAACTGTCGACTGCCAGCGTATTTCGAATCGGTTTGACTCCTTGAGCTGCGTAGAGATGTGGCCTCGCTCTGCATTTTCTATCGCATGTTTAACGGGGAGTGCTCCGAGGAATTGTTCGGATTAATCCCTGCCGCTTCTTTTCAGACACGCGACAGCATTTCCATCTTCACAACTTAGATGGATTGGCAGTCCTCAACTGTGCGTTTCTACAGAAACACCTGCCTCGCAAAGCTAAACTGAACTATCACCTGCGGTAATTTCAATCCTTCAAGAAAAGAGCCTACTCCCATCTTGAATGCTGGCAACGCACAACACCTCCAGGTGTCCATTGGCGGCGGTAATCGCTTACCACCAGGTGATCCGTCTAGTCGTTTGTGTCCTATATCATTAAAAATGACCTAAACAAAACTTTGTACTTACATTTTGCTCAATTGCGAGTACTTGACCGTCAAGGCCTTTTCAAGAGCCAGCAGCGCGCTTTGCGGGAACTTATTTTTCTCGGTCAGGATACACTTGGTCCATATCAGCAGGTGTTCCAGGTGAGGACTCTCCTCGATGAGGCGGGCTATGGAGGCAGCCAGGCGGTGAGCGTAGTCCTCATCCAATGACGTCACTGTCAATTCGACTGTGGACAAAAATTTACATTTTTATTTGGACTTGTATCTTCATTCCGTTCCACGTCAGTTCGGAAACGTGAAAACATTAGAGAATTTTTTTTTTTTTTTTTGTGTCGGTGGCAAAGCACACGGCCCGCTTGATGTTAAGCATTCTCCGTATCCGATGTACTCGGGTCACATTGCTTGGTTACCATAAAACGGCAACTATACCACAGGGCAGATACGCCATACTTCGTACGGAAGTCGTTTGAAATGTACGCACGACATTTGTGTATACGCATTTGTGTACACCCCGTTGGCTACATACAGAATTATGTCTCAAATCATTCTATATGTGGTATAAATTATGTAAAAAAAATCAATATGTCAATATCCAGATAGGACAATGGAGACAACGTCTGTGTGGAGAAAAGGTCGTCCACTTTCCTCCGAAAGACATCTGAAAGGTCCCATTTTCTCTCTACACTCTCAAGGCTCCTTATACTTAACTATAACTGAAGCAAAGGTAAACATACTAGGTATCTTTTGTTTCTCATAAAGTTTTAAGTCATAATGTATAATTATGTCAAACAAAGGGATCGAAACTTACTATCTGTGCTGGGCACAGCCTCCACGCACCTCCTGATGAGGCAGTGTTCGTTGAGCTGCAGTGCGCCCACTAAGGCCGGGCCCCAAGAGCGCTCCGATAATTTCTGTTTCACCGCGCCTGGCGTCGAATCGGCTTCTAATCGATAAGGCCTAGGAGAAAAATAGATAACGATATATTTAAAAAGTCAGCGTACTCAAGTTCCTATTTTTATTATGATACAAAAGTTTTAAGGGTAATAAATAATAAGAAATCGACTGGATCCTTACGATTCAAGTAATGTCAGGTCAAATGACGACCAAAACTCACTAACTACTACCACAAATTTAGTGTAAGTAAACCGTACTAGTAATATAACAAGATTGATTCCCACACCATTATTTTCCCTTCCAAATTACAACAGTATTTTTTTAATATTATGTCTATGTACTAGTTCAATACGAATCTTTTACGGACTCGCCCACCGAGGGTTTCGTACTTTTTAGTATCTTATACCTTTAAACGAGCAATTCTTGTATATTTATATATGTATATATTTCGGGGATCTCGAAAACGGCTCTAACGATTTCGATTAAATTTTCTATATGGAGGTTTTCGGGGCCGAAAAATCGATCTAGCTAGGTCTTATCTCAGGGAAAACGCGCATTTCTGAGTTTATACGTTTTCCGAACAAAGCTCGGTTTCCCAGATATTTTGTTGTTATAGTGGCAACAGATATACATCATATGTGAAAATTTCAACTGTCTAACTATCACGGTTCATGAGATACGGTTCGGAGTCTTAGTAATAGGGTCCCGTTTTACAAAAAAAACCTACAGAAAGTAGGAAGATTGGATCACTAACCTGAAAGTCCCATCAATGCCGGCATTCTGACTATACAGGAATAAGCCCTCAGTGGCCGCGCAAGCGAAGCTCTCGCCAGTAGGCGAGAAACGCAGGCAGTGGACGCGGACCTAATGAAACATACAATAAAACAATATATGTACTATACAATACAATATTACACTTTGATAACACGTTAATTATAATATTATATCTTTGCTGATTCGTAATATAATAACGTGCTAGTCAATTAGTGCTAATCCGTTATATAGATCGTGTCATTCACGACGGCGCGTGCCAAGGCACTCAAGGCACAAGGAGTCAAGACTCGTATTGTAATTTTTTTTTTATACTACTTCGGGGGCAAACAAGCATACGGCCCGCCTGATGGTAAGCAGTCTCCGTAGCCTATGTACGCCTACATGAGGAGTTTCATGCGCTTTGCCGACCCTTAAACCCCACCCCAAACCCCCCACCACCCCTCGTTGAGCTCTGGCAACCTTACTCACCGGCAGGAACACAACACTGAGTAGGGTCTAGTGTTATTTGGCTGCGGTTTTCTGTAAGCTGGACTTCCCCAGTTGGGCTCTGGTCTAGATCTGGGATGACATCCACTGGCTGTGCCCTACCACACAAATCGAGATGACATTCACAATGCCCGTACCTCTCTTTTGGACGTAGTTTGAGGACGTACCCGGCTCCAAATGTCATGGTATTAAAGGTAAAATTTGACAATTCTTCGCGTCATCGTGGATGACACGCACTATAGTCAGGCTTCTTTAGTTGTTCTAGTTAATATGCCTGTTACTACCAACTACGTCATTAGTAAAATACACTTATCACGGAGATACTGTAATTTTACCTCAGGCTTGACATTTCTGTCAGCCATATCGCCCTCTTTCACGCCAGGCAGACGGATGGCCACATCGCCACCTTCCAGGTGCGTTCTGTCTTCCACCAGCGCCATGTTGCCGAACTCCGTCAGGTGACGGCGGTTGATGTAGTCCTGGTAATCACAAAAAAAATACAGTCTGGCAAACTAATTTGTAAAAAAAAACGGCTAATAGCATGTCGTGCCGTGCTCAGTGTAGGGCTCCGTAGATACCCGTCCGTCACAATAGGCTGCCTTGAAGGGCGGCGGGGCTGCGATGGTAGTAGTAAGTATCATGAAAAGGGAGTACCTTCGCAGCGTTTTGTCTTTTTACTAAGGGAAGATTTTTTGCCATAACTCAAAAACGCGAACTAAATCAGTTAAGCTGATCATTGTCGCTATAGTTTTCATGTCTTTATTGTTCTTTACTCTCACGATTTATCAATCTCTACTTTCACAATTTTTTTTATTTTTTTGGGCCCATGGTTCAAATATTAAAGGAGGAACACTTTTTTTTTTCTTTTGGAGTGATTATTTGCGAAATTATTTACCTTATCAAAAAATGCTTGTTGAAGACCCGTATTCGTTTTAAAAGATCCATCCAACCACCCCATACCATATAGTTGAAGCGAAAAAATCATCCCCACTGTACATATATTTCTTTATTTTTTTTATTTTACTACTCTGTGGACATTATTGATTTATATATCCCTGCTAAATAGCACCTTTCTAGCACTAACGACAGACAGACAGACTCAACTATAGTAAATTGACTAAGGAACCCTAAAAAGCGAGAATTTCAATATTTGTATAAGTGATCGTACCTTCGCGCCTACATCTTTCAAATTTGCCGCCTTTTCTACTGAAAAAATTGGCTTGGCAGTTTGTAACACTGCACAGTCTGCATCAATAGTAATAGAAAGAACAACGTCCCAAGAATACTCTTTGTGTTATCTGAAATTATTTTTTCGCCTTAAACCCTAAGATGTTAAACCACAGGCATTGTTTCTTTTGCGCACCGGTGGCTACCTAATTTCATCCAAAAGCGGAAAAAAGGAAATCAAATGTCGGAATTTACAAGAGAAGTACTCTGTACGCCTGCGTACAATAATGCTCGTTATAAGTTATAAATAAGGTAACAAAAAAGTAAAAAGCACTTACATTGACCGCATCAAGGGACCTGTTCTGCGTGATGGTGAATTTTTTTATGATGATAGACTCCTTCACGGTGTAGAGGCACACGTACTTCGCGTTGCCGGCGCCGAGGATGCACTGACCGTCCGCAGAGTAGCATATTGTTGTGAACGCCCTGAAATTAGAGGGAGTATTGCAGCACAACCACTTGTTTGAGCCCCACGGAACAAGCTCCGGCAAATATGCTCAGTTTTGGCATCAGCGCCACCATACTAAAACAAATTGTATGTTTAAGGTGGTTCGACTAGGTTACCCAAAGCTTAAACCTCACTAGATGGCGCCACAATTGCAAATTTTGAGTTTTAATTTTTTTGTGGAGTAGTCTTGGTATTTCTATACTGTAAATTATGTTTAGCGCACTCTTTAAATAAATATTGAACTATTACAACAAACATTGAACACTTCATTGTACAAAAACTACCCCTTAATGTCGACAGAATGTTTCTTGACTCTATTTCTAAGTATCACTCACACATTCAAACAGTCTTACTGGGATCCTTGTAGTAGACAATTTGGCACAGCGTGAGTAGGCTTCAATAGCGTTGCGGTATGTACGTGGAAATACATGCAAGAGGATGTGGGTTCGAGACTCATTAATTTATTTTTGTTATCAGTATTATCAAGTACCTATTATTAATAAATTATTTTATGAGAAATATGAGCGTTTTCCATAAAAATATTAAAAATCTGATTCTCACACATCATGATATTTTTGGGTTCTTCCAACTCAGAATCACTAGCATAATCAATCCTCGTGCTAAAAAAACCCGAAAATTTGTATTGAAATTTTAGTTTTACACTGAAATTTCTTTCACACTAAAATGTGACGTAATGCTATGGATATTTTAGGATATCTTTTTTTAATGCTAGGGTGGAGAAGATTTTAAGTAGAATGAACCTAAGAAAGTCCAAATTTGTAAGTCAGATTTTCCGGTATTTTTTTCAAAAAAAAAACGCTGTTTTGTTCTAAAATTAAAGCAATCACTTACTGCCCAGCCTTTAAAAAAGTGGCCAAGTGCGAGTCGGACTCGCCCATGAAGGGTTCCGTACCATTTATGACGTATTAAAAAAAAACTACTTACTAGATCTGGTTCAAACCAATTTTCGTTGGAAGTTTGCATGGTAATGTATATCATATATTTTTTTTAGATTTTTCATTCTGTTATTTTAGAAGTTACAGGGGGGGGGACACACATTTTTTCACTTTGGAAGTGTCTCTCGCGCAAACTATTCAGTTTAGAAAAAAATGATATTAGAAACCTAAATATCATTTTTGAAGACCTTTCCCTAGATACCCCACACGTATGGGTTTGATGAAAAAAAAAAAAAAATTTAATTTTTATAACGTATTAAAAAAAACTACTTACTAGATCTCGTTCGAACCAATTTTCGGTGGAAGTTTGCATGGCAATGTATATCATATATTTTTTTTAGATTTTTCATTCTGTTATTTTAGAAGTTACGGGGGGGGGGGGGACACACTTTTTACCACTTTGGAAGTGTCTCTCGCGCAAAACTATTCAGTTTAGAAAAAAATGATATTAGAAACCTCAATATCATTTTTGAAGACCTATCCATAGATACCCCACACGTATGGGTTTGATGAAAAAAGATTTTTTGAGTTTCAGTTCTAAGTATGGGGAACCCCCAAAGTTTATTGTTTTTTTTTTCTATTTTTGTGTAAACATCATAATGCGGTTCATAGAATACATCTACTTACCAAGTTTGAACAGTATAGCTTTTATAGTTTCGGAAAAAAGTGGCTGTGACAGAATCGGACAGACAGACGGACATGACGAATCTATAAGGGTTCCGTTTTTTGCCATTTGGCTACGGAACCCTAAAAAGTAGGTACTATTTTACAGTAGAATTAAAAAAAAATTTTACCATACATTTAATTAAATTACAGTGAGTTACAAAATTGCATGGCCTTCTATTTATAACCATTATAAAAAGAAATGAGATATTTACCATGTTTGTTTATATTATTGATTTCCCGATATTTTGACACAACTAGAAGTTTCACACAATGCCTAGAGATAGAAAATTATTTATTTATTTTATTTATTGTCAATTTCATTCAACGGATCACATCATATCCAATTTATGTGTTTATGTATTGCATTGTTTTCTACCTAGTTGGTTATTAAATTCTGTTACTGCAATAATCTTTATCTACATAAAATATACCAACGAAAGTTTAATAAAGTATATATTAAAATGAAGTACACAAAATCAGGAATTACATATGACAATATCATTCAAAATCGCCTCCTCTGGCTTTGACACAGGCCCTCAAACGACGAGGCCAGTCATCAATAGCGGCACGCACGATTGTCATGTCTAATTCCGTCACTGTCTTAACTATGGCCCGCTTGAGGGAGTTAAGATTTGTGTGGGGTTTAGCACAGGCTTTCTCCTCAATAACCTGCTATATGGCATAATCCAGGGGATTAAGGTCCGGGCTGGAGGACGGCCAGTCTTCGTGGGCAATAAAGTCAATTTTGTTTCTTCGAAACCAGGCTTGACTTGTTCTTGCCTTATGTGCAGGAGCTGAGTCCTGTTCAAAGATCCATGGCTGGTTTTGAAATAGGGTGTGTCTTAAGGGCTTCACTATTGGTTCGAGAACGGTTTCCAGTTTCCGGTTTTCACACCTTTTTCACAGAAATGAATCTTTGTTAGCCCTGAGTATGACACACCCAAAATCATGTTTGGCAGGTGCCCACATTTGTGCATCGCAATAGGGTTGTTTCCATCTACAAATCTTAGGGCATAATTGTATCCCAATAAATTCTTTTGGATTATAAGAACATGTTAAACTACTTTTAGTGGACCTGTAATGACCATATTTTTGTAAATATTGAATTTAAAATATCTTTTGGCACACGTCACGTGACCAAACTCGTAACGTCATTGAAGATTCTGATGACGTCACAACTCTCGGATTGACACTGTTGACAATTAGGCGATTAACAACAAATGATAAATATCAGTTGACAGTTCGTATCTTCTACGTGTGTATGTAGTTATGTGTCAAACCATAAACTGTGACGTCACACAATTTTCAAAGAGCGTTTTGGGCGCGAAAGCATCTGTCAAAATATATTTTGTTAATTTAACATATTTAAAGCCGTTTTTAGTATAAAAGCTGAATTTTAAGGCAACTTTTAGTTAATATAGAAAGTAATACAAGCGTTTCAAAAAATTGGAATACGATTCTCTTTTAGGCCCCAATTCATTATAGATACGACGAGATAAGCGTTATGTGTGGTATATAATTATAGCTCACAAATCCACCACATTATGTCATTTTTTATTTTTTCGGTAGCATTTGTTTTAACGGAAATAAAGAGGTTGCAAATCGAGTAACAGAACTTCAGAACAGATATCATTTGATACTTACCAGTCGCTTTTCGGTGAAGGAAAACATCGTGAGGAAACTGGACTAATCCCAAAAAGGCTTAGTTTTACCCTCTGGGTTGGAAGGTCAGATGGCAGTGGCTTTCGTAAAAACTAGTGCCTACGCCAAATCTTGGGATTAGTTGTCAAAGCGGACCCCAAGCTCCATTGAGCCGTGGCAATATGCTGGGACAACGCTAGGAAGAAAGAAAGAAATCGAGTAACAGAACTTAGTAACCAACTAGGTATAATAGTTATGATGTAAATGTCCATATCATGTTGGAGTCATATATGTATTAGCCAACTAATTATTCAAGATCAATACACTTAGCTCCCTTAGGTATTCGCCTAAGTACAATCTCGGGCAAAATTGAGTTTTATAAAAGTGAACTAGTTTCTAGGTCATATTTTCTATGAATTGGTCATTTTTGTAGACTCCAATTACAGTTACACTTTTCTTGGTTTTTCGCGGACCAGAATATCGATGATTTTTGTAACTTGATTTAGACGTTGCTATCATTTTCAAACCAAAAACACATAAAATCACAATTCAGAACATGCGGCAGCGTTGTTTTCTATCAAGTACCTCAAGCACCAGGGCGGCTACCGGGAAAATCGAAATTCGTCAATTTCGGGCATTTTTCTCTGTCACTCTAATTACGTCTTAGTGAGAATAAAAGAGAAAGATCCCCGCAATTTGCGAATTTCGGTTTTCGCGGTAGGCCCCAGGTCCTGTCAAGTTTCAGCAGTGTTGCCAGGTGAGCGGAAGAGAATTATCGTATTTGAGTGTCAATATTATTGTACCGTTGAAAAAAATATCGTACGCCAATGAAAAAGGCAGCCCCTAAAAATGTCTAGCAAAATAAGCTTAAATTTCGAAATAATAATAAAAAAAATACAATTTTCGTCTAAATTGCGCAAAAAATCTGTTTATGTTTGTGTATTTTTGGGATAGACTCAAACGGTACACAGGAAATTGTGATATTTTAAACTTTAAACTTACACCAAGGAGCCGAACACCCAAAAGATACTAATTTTAGCCTATATCTGACAGAAAGTGTCATATTTTGCTTCAAGTTACTAGACCTTTAAGGTGGCATCATACAAGCGCTGAAATTATAGTACTTTAGTGTACGATAATGCTCTTTGGAACATTACGTCATACCGGGGCCCAAATTATCGTACATGTACGACAATTATCGTACGCCTGGTCACACTGAGTGTCAGTGTAGACAGAGTCAGCTAAAAACGCGTCAAACATCGCAACGTCGCGCCGATGGCCGCCCGAGGCATGGAGTGGCAACGTCGCAATGTATTTGTACACGACATTTGTCACACACACATGAGTAAAATTTATAAAAATATAACGTTGATTATTGCATGATTTCTGTATGAAACAAAGTTTTTCTATTAATTTAGCGCAAATGAATATTCGAAAGTAGATAGATGCGCAACTATTTATGTAATAATATTGTGTAATTAATTAAAAAATAGCGATTGTTTTTTGTATGAAAATCGAACCACCTTAAGGTGACTAAAGGTACTCTCCTCTATTCCTCTTATAACGAACCTCCATTCGTGGTTCGCTTTAAACGGGTTGCACTCCGGGAGTGCCGGCAGAAGTGAAAACTTGAATATTAACGTTGTGCATTTTTGATATTATAGCTTATTATGATAGCAGTTTTATAAAAAGAGATAATTCTCTATTATACCTACGTAAATAAATTTGAGTGTGGAAGATATTTTGAAATTCGAATTTTAGTGTTAAGAGTCCTTATTCCTACAGACGAGCGTATTTTGTAAAATGCTTCCTTTTTCATTCAAGATTACGACGTAACTATTAGTATTTATTCAAAAACTGATAACGTACTTAAATAATCGTTTCCTAAACTAGGGGCTCCAACAGTTCAAATTTTCATTTTCTCTTTTAAACCTCTTTTTTAATGAGGTTTTTTGGGAGTCTTTTCCAAATTTTGCAGTGAGATGTGGCGTTTCGGTTCTCAATTTTGCTATAAACAAGAATCATTTGGTACATGAATGACTACAATTTGATTCAACATATCTCGTACGAGGGGCTGGAATGATTAATAAATATAATAAATAAATATAAATATTATAGGACATTATTACACAAATTGACTAAGTCCCACAGTAAGCTCAATAAGGCTTGTGTTGAGGGTACTTAGACAACGATATATATAATATATAAATATTTATAAATACTTAAATACATAGAAAACACCCATGACTCAGGAACAAATATCCATGCTCATCACACGAATAAATGCCCTTACCAGGATTTGAACCCGGGACCATCGGCTTCATAGGCAGGGTCACTACCCACTAGGCCAGACCGGTCGTCAAACAACACGATTAACAATCGAAGATTCATTTGAAAAAACTGATAAAATACCTTCCGAGTTTTCTTCATTTTTTTGGCGAAAACAGGGTTTTATTATATTTTATTTCCGCAAATTGTACGCATATTTTGCTTTAAAAATAATATTATAGCAAACTGTAACTTTATGTTAACCTATAAAAAAAAATCGTAACTATGGGACCTACATTGCCGTAAATTTATATTTTTTTAAAACACGTATAAATCACGCAGCAGCGACGCCCCGCTCTCAGTCCGCGCGGAGCGCGCTTAGAGGACGAACATGTGCTCGATTGTCAGGCATTCGTTGCGATCGTAATCAGCTACGGAGTTCCGAGAAGTGCTATATACTGCGATTAGAAAATCTTAATAAAAGTTCATTTTTTACAGTATGCCTAACAGACTCGCTTATTGATGGATTTTCAGTGTTACTTTTTTTTTAATACTAAGTCGGTGGCAAACAAGCATACGGCCCGCATATGTACGCCTGCAACTCCAGAGGAGTTACATGCGCGTTGCCGACCCTAACCCCCTCCCGCCCCTCGTTGAGCTCTGGCAACCTTACTCACCGGCAGGAACACAACACTATGAGTAAGGTCTAATGTTATTTGGCTGCGATTTTCTGAAAAACGCATTTTCACTTGAAATTACGTTAGGGTTTGCATTATTATTTTTGACCCGGATGAAGTCCAAGTTCTCATGATGGAGTCAGGAGTTGGTCACCAGAACTCCTAATCTACTAATTATAATCCCATCGTGTTTGGGCTCAAAAGATTTGCCCTGACGAACACCATCGATCTAGATGAGGTCCAGGGTCTCATGATGGAGTCAGGAGTTGGTCACTAGAACTCCTAATCTACTCATTATAATTCCATCGTGTATGGGCTCAACAGAGTTGCCCTGATGAGCACCTTCAATCTAGATGAGGTCCAGGGTCTCATGATGGAGTCAGGAGCTGGTCACCAGAACTCCTAATCTACTCATCATAACTCCATCGTGTTTGGGTTCAATAGAGTTGCCCTGACGAGCACCATCAATCTAGATGAGGTCCAGGGTCTCATGATGGAGTCAGGAGCTGGTCACCAGAACTCCTAATCTACTCATCATAACTCCATCGTGTTTGGGCTCAATAGATTTGCCCTGATGAACACCATCGATCTAGATGAGGCCCAGGGTCTCATGATGGAGTCAGGAGTTGGTCACCAGAACTCCTAAACTACTCATCATAACCTCATCGTGTTCGGGCTCAATAGATTTGCCCTGACGAGCATCATCAATCTAGATAAAGTCCAGGGTCTCATGATGGAGTCAGGAGTTGGTCACTAGAACTCCTAATCTACTCATTATAATTCCAACGTGTTTAGGCTCAAAAGATTTGCCCTGATGAGCACCATCGATCTAGATGAGGTCCAGGGTCTCATGATGGAGTCAGGAGCTGGTCACCAGAACTCCTAATCTACTCATCATAACTCCATCGTGTTTGGGTTCAATAGAGTTGCCCTGACGAGCACTATCAATCTAGATGAGGCCCAGGGTCTCATGATGGAGTCTCTCTCGTACTAATATGCACAAACGATTGGCATCTTGGCTGGGCAGCATGGGTGCGTAGCCAACATGCCAAACGTTTACGATACGACAAGGAAACACTATCTGTCTCTCTATCGCACTAATATGCGCAATCGATTGGCTTCTTGGCTAGGTATCATGGGTGCGTAGCCAACATGCCAATCGTTTACGATACGACAACGAAACACTACTCTCTCTCTATCGCACTAATATACGCAAACGATTGGTATTTTGGCTAGGCACTAAGCAAGTGTGTGGCCAACATGCCAATCGTTTACGATACGACAACGAAACACTATCTGTCTCTCTATCGCACTAATATACTTTATTTATATCTGCAGTCATTTAGTAACTTCTTCATTTTCCATTAGTGTGAAAGAGACAGAATAAAGAGCAAGGGTTATAGTACACTCTGTAGTCTGTACACTTAGTAGTAGTGTACATAAAAAAAAAAAACTACTGTGCATATACAATAAAATAAAGAGTGCCCATATGATATCATATGACACTAAAATTAATGTTGCTTGAAATTATATTGAAAACTATCAAGATTTTTCTAGTCTGCATTGAAACGCGCGTCGCGTTGCCGGCGCTCGCGTACCGAGCGCCAACGCCATCTATCGAGCGTTATTTCGTGAAATCGGAGAACGCTCCAAGGATTAAGTAATATATAACATATACAGAGTAATTCATGAGACGTGAGCAGTACCCCTAGTGTAACTAATTTCGACAGCGAAACGTGACGTACGCGTTTGCGTTAAGTGTCATTTTGTATGAGATTTTTGACTTTCCAAAACGTTCCGCTTGGCGAGCTGTTCAAAAACCCATACAAAATGAGACTAAACGCAAACGCGTACGTCACGTTTCAAAATCGAATTTATTTACACTAGGTGTACTGGACTACAGCCTCATCATCACAGGCCTTTGCGTCTATTGCAGACGATTTAAGCATTGCTGTTTAGACAACGGGTTTGGTGACTGTGGAGGCCGATGCGTGAGCGGCACGACCTCCCACATTTTTGGCAGAAAAAGCTCATGCCACCTGAGGTTCCAGTCCCGATTTGCTTTCTGCGACACCTTCTGCTATCTAACGTAGTAAACCAGGATTGGTCGCATAGCTTTCTCCCCTCCACAACACGCTTGCGCCATCCATCACGGTTTTCAGCTAAAGTTTCCCAGGCATGGTGGTCGATTTCAAATGCTGACATGTCTCGCTTAACACAGTCTTTAAAGCGCAGCATCGGTCTTCCAACGTTCCTTTTAGCATACGCAACTGCACCAAGCAAGACACGTCGAGGTATTCTAGAGGATTCCATCCGGTGCACATGCCCCAGCCACCGCAAGCGTCTCTGTTTGAGAAGAGCGGTAAGACTGGGCAGCTGCGCTTTTTCAAGAACCCTCTGATTTGTCACTTTGTCCTGCCAAGTTATGCCTAAAATGTTGCGTAGACAGCGCATGTGAAAAGTGTTGAGCCGTCGCTCCTGTTTTGCATACGTCGTCCAGGTTTCTGCTCCGTACAAGAGTATACTTAGAACGCAAGTCTGGTATACTATCATCTTGGTTCTAACAGTGAGGTGTTTGTTACACCATACCCTTGAACGTAGCCTCCCGAACATGGTCGCTGCTTTGCCAATACGAATATCGATCTCTGCATCAAGCGAGAGATTGTTTGACACAGTCGACCCAAGGTAGCAAAACTTATTGACGACTTCCAGAGCGGTGCCATCCACCAGTATTCTGGGTGTTTCCGCACTGCCCTGCACTAATACGACTGTCTTTTTGGCATTGATGGACATGGAGAACAAAGTGCATACCCGGGAAAACCTGTCCATGATGTTTTGTAAATCAGCTGCAGAGTTTGCCACAAAAGCCGCATCGTCAGCAAACAAGAGACTGTCGACGAAGAAGTCCTCGCGGTGTTTTGCTGATTTGAGGAGAGAGATGTTGTATAACTTCCCGTCGTTTCTTGTATGCAAATGCACCCCCTGTTGGTTATTACTAAAAGCAGCCTTTAAAAGTAGTGAGAAGAAAATACCAAACAGTGTGGGTGCCAAAACGCAGCCTTGGCGTACACCCCTCCTCATTTCAAATTGCTGGGATATTTTGCTGTCATAAACCACAGTGCCTTTCATGTCATCATGAAAGGATTTGACTAGATGGAAAAGTTTAGGTGGACATCCAATATTCTCAAGTGCCCTATATAGTCCCTCTCTGCTGACAGTGTCAAAAGCCTTATTGAGATCTACGAAGGCGACAAACAGAGGTGTGTTCTGCTCTCTACACTTTTCCTGTAGCTGACGAAGTGAGAAAACCATATCTACAGTGGAACGCTGGGGACGGAAACCACATTGTGACTCCGGATATACACGATTTGCAAGTTTTTGGAGTCTCCCGAGTACTACACGTCCAAACAACTTGCCAACTATACTCAAAAGGGAAATGCCGCGGTAGTTGTTACAATCACCGCGATCTCCTTTCCCTTTGTACAATGTGATGATATTGGCATCGCGCATATCCTGAGGAATGTGTCCCGCTTCCCAGCATCACAATCAGTAAATGTTAATGAATCGATCACCATCATATTAAGTAAAACAATCACGCTTCTTTTTTGTTATTTAACTTTTTGGCAATGAAAATTTTAAGTATCTACAATCATGGACACCCAACAACACAAAATACAATACAACACAATTAACAAAGATTAAACCTCTTTAACCGTTATGACAGCACTTTGATTATGAAGAAAATAAAATGTCACACTTGAGGGAGATACAAGTACGGTTATTCAAAAGTAACCAGGCTTCGATGACATTCAATTTGCACGTCACCATGATGTCACGTGTCCGTCTTACGGAATAATTGTGCACGAATTGCTTTTATTGTCAGTATAAAAGTACTATCATTTATGTAGTAAAATACAATATTTATTTATTGCGCTATTTACATTTATATTACATTAAAAATTTAACACTTCAGAACTATTACAATTATTTAACATTAAAAAGTTTATCATACTTCCTCTCCTACGCCGCGTCGGCAGTCTACTCGCTTCAATGACATAGTAACAGTTTTTCGATCAGGTCACGTGTCCGTCTTACGAATTTTCAATCTGACGAATCTGTCAGTCACGTGACCTGTCGCGAGTTTAACATTTTTTCCCCCATCACAAAAAGTGCACAGCGCCGCTAAAGAAGTTTTCACTTCAAAAACTAAATCGACACAAATATCAAACCTGCTCACAAAATTTCACAAAAATAAGTTGAGAAATACGACCTGTTGATGAGAACAGAGCGACAGACAGACATAAAAAAGCATTTTTGCCCAACTGCAAATCCCTTCGGGGTCTCTTGGTGAATCACTGTCATTTAATTTACAGGTTGAAGTGCTGGAGTAGTTTAGAATTAAATTGAAATCTTGTAGCACATGCACCCATATCACGTAACTGTAAACAAACCTAGAATCAAGCGTCGATTGCGGTATCACACGTTAAGAATGAGAAATGTAAAACCAGGCTACACATATTAAATAAACATTCATGCTTTCCTTCCCAAATCAAATCAGTAGGCGGGCGCGTTCTGAATAAATAACAAGTCAAGTCAATGGCTGAAGGTTGATTTTATCGGTAGGCGAGACTTTCGATTCAGCGCTTAGGGCTCATAACTAACGGTGCGAGAACTAGGAGGCGAGTTTGATTAGCATTACATAAGTTAGCGGTATTTGATCGGTCGGCTGAATTGGACGTAACATCAATAATCCGCAATGTAACTAATCTCGCGCGAGTTCGCACGTCATCTAAATGAAATGTTATTTATACAGTCGAACTCGGATGTGATAAACTTATTTGCCTTATTTTTTAGCTGTTTTAAAAATTGAATTTGCATGCATTTCTATGTTTTTATGCAAATAAATTATTGAATATGAATATGAAATATGAATGGGTGTAAAATGTAGAATTAATCATGTGGTATTTTACAATGCATTAAACTTTAAGATATTGTGCATTAAACTTTAACATATTGTTTTGTTTACAAACGTATTTTCAATAATTACAAACTGAATTAAAAGTAAAATATAACTAAATTAATCTAAAATATATCTAAAAATTGTGCCGTGCTGGCAGCGTTTCCTCGCTTATTGTTAGGCTGATACGTTAAGCTAGGAAGCTGGCAGCTCTTGGCTGGTGGCGTCCGAGTATCTTCGACAGATTTTTGAAGAGAGAGCGCCAGGGCTCCACGGATACTTCATAGGTAATTAATATTAGTACTAACTTGGTTTTAAGCATCTGCTGTGGTGTAACCAAGTCGCGGTCGCCCCGGCCCGACGCCAGGTCGATTCGACCCTCTATACTGCCCGTTTGCTCGCAGGTTGTCGGGTCGAAGAATGTGATATTGCCATCAAGCGTTGATACTGCTATCTGAAAATAACCTCAAGTTAAAACGAACACTGACGGGTGAATCGACTATTTCTTGTAATAACTCTCCGTGGTACCAACGTGGTTAGTATGTGGCCCATTCCATTCCAATACAGGGACCGGACCCGCTTACCCTAACCCGTTCAAAAACCCGGGTTATTGTAAAGCTGTGTTCCAAAAACCGCTTCATTTCGGTAAGCTTTTGATTGGCTTACCGGTTAAGAAACTAATCCTTTTATTTGAATTAATTCAGGTTAGCGCTTACCGATATTAAAAACCCGGGAAAGGGTTACCGCTTCAAGCGCTGATTAAATACGAACAAGCTGTTTTAACTTTTACGTGAACTGCATATGGTCTATTAACGTAGCGCCCGACGCGAAACACGGCGGTTCCATTCCCTACGTGCACGTGCGAGTGCGCGGCGCGGCGCGGCGGCAGTCGGTATTTGTCAAAGGCTTTGTAATTTGCCGACCTAATATTGCTAATTCAAACAAAAGTGTACGTTAAGTCAAGTAGCGCACAACGTAGATTTCAAAACACATGCTAAAGTTTAAGGCAAATTACCTAATATGGTAAGGCGTTGCATTGATTTTGGTATATTTTTGTCTAGTACCCATTACTCCTATTATAGTCACTTTCTTTATCGTTAGCTGTCTGTGCACATCTCCTGTGTCAGTGGAACTCATCAATGGCTTCTAATAATTTTATCGAGTTCGGGCTCATTTTAAAGGTCTTGACGAGTTCTTTACGATACACATGGTGGAGAGGGTCTGATGGTGGAATCGGAAGGTGTCGATGGAACTCATCGATAACTACTAATAATGCTATCGAGTTAGGGCTCATTTTAAAGGTCTTGACGAGTTCTTTACGATACACATGGGGGAGAGGGTCTGATGGTGGAATCGGAAGGTGTAGATGGAACTCATCGATAACTACTAGTAATGCTATCGAGTTTGGGCTCATTTTAAATATCTTGACGAGTTCTTTACGATACACATGGTGGCGAGGGTCTGATGGTGGAATCGGAAGGTGTCAGTGGAACTCATCGATAACTACTAGTAATGCTATCGAGTTTGGGCTCATTTTAAATATCTTGACGAGTTCTTTACGATACACATGGTGGCGAGGGTCTGATGGTGGAATCGGAAGGTGTCAGTGGAACTCATCGATAACTACTAGTAATGCTATCGAGTTTGGGCTCATTTTAAATATCTTGACGACTTCTTTACGATACACATGGTGGCGAGGGTCTGATGGTGGAATCGGAAGGTGTCAGTGGAACTCATCGATAACTACTAGTAATGCTATCGAGTTTGGGCTCATTTTAAATATCTTGACGAGTTCTTTACGATACACATGGTGGCGAGGGTCTGATGGTGGAATCGGAAGGTGTAGATGGAACTCATCGATAACTACTAGTAATGCTATCGAGTTTGGGCTCATTTTAAATATCTTGACGAGTTCTTTACGATACACATGGTGGCGAGGGTCTGATGGTGGAATCGGAAGGTGTCAGTGGAACTCATCGATAACTAGTAGTAATGCTATCGAGTTTGGGCTCATTTAAAATGTCTTGAAGAGTTATTTACGATACACATGGTGACGAAGGTCTGATAGTGAAATCGGAAGTTGTCAATGGAACTCATCGATGACTTCCCATAATGCTATCGAGTTTAAGCTCATTTTAAATGTCATGACGAGTTCTTTACGATACACATGGTTGAGGTTCTTCATTTTTGAAAACCACATTCCCTAAAACCTATAAAACGACATCCATGACAACTTTTATGACAAGTTGCATGGCCGCCATCTTGGATTCCAAAATAGTCATGACTTTCGAAATCCGCACTCCCTAAAACCTATAAAACGACATCCATGACGACTTTTATGACAAATTGCATGGTCGCCATCTTGGATTCCAAAATAGTCATGATTTTCGAAATCCGCACTCCGTAAAACCTAAAAAATGACTTCCATGATGACTTTTATGACAAAATGTGTGGCCGCCACCTTTGATTTCAAAATGGTCATCATTTTCGAAATCCGCACTCCCTAAAACCTATTAAACGATATCTATGACGACTATTATGACAAATTGCATGGCCTCCACCATGGATTCGAAAATAGTCATCATTTTCGAAATCTGCACTCCCTAAAACCTATATAATGACATCCATGACGATTTTTATGACATTGTACATGGTCACCATCTTGGACTCCAAAATGGTAATCTTTTTCGAAATCTGCACTTCCTAAAACGTATAAAACTACATCCATGACAACCTTTATGACAAATTGCATGGCCGCCATCTTGGATTCCAAAATAGTCATGATTTTCGAAATCCGCATTCCCTAAAACCTATAAAACGACATCAATAAAGACTTTTATGACAAATTGCATGGCCGCCATCATGGACTTCGAAATGGTCATCATTTTCGAAATCCGCACTCCCTAAAACGTATAAAACGACATCCATGACGACTTTTATGACAAATTGAATGGCCGCCATCTTGGATTCCAAAATAGTCATGATTTTCGAAATCCGCACTCCCTAAAACCTATAAAACGACACCCATGACGATTTTTATGACGTAGTACATGGTCACCATCTTGGACTCCATCCATGACGACTTTTATGACAAATTGCATGGCCGCCATCTTGGATTCCAAAATAGTCATGATTTTCAAAATCTGCACTCCCTAAAACGTATATAACGACATCCATGGCGATTTTTATGACATTGTACATGGTCACCATCTTGGACTCCAAAATGGTCATCTTTTTCGGAATCTGCACTCCCTAAAACGTATGAAACGACATCCATGACGACTTTTATGACAAATTGCATGACCACCATCTTGGATTCCAAAATAGTCATGATTTTCGAAATCCGCACCCCCTAAAACCTATAAAACGACATCCATGAAGACTTTTATGACAAATTGCATGGCCGCCATCTTGGAATCCAAAATGGTCATCATTTTCGAAATCCGCACTCCCTAAAACGTATAAAACGACATCCATGACGACTTTTATGAAAAATTGCTTGGCTGCCATCTTGGATTCCAAAATAGTCACGATTTTCGAAATCCGCACTCCCTAAAACCTATAAAACGACATCCATGACGATTTTTATGACATAGTACATGGTCACCATCTTGGACTCCATCCATGACGACTTTTATGACAAATTGCATGGCCGCCATCTTGGATTCCAAAATAGTCATGATTTTCGAAATCTGCACTCCCTAAAACCTATATAACGACATCCATGACGATTTTTATGACATAGTACATGGTCACCATCTTGTACTCCAAAATGGTCATCTTTTGTCTAAATCTGCACTCCCATAAACCTAAAAACCGATTTACATGACGACTTTTATGACTTACTGCATGGCCGCCATCTTGGATTCCAAAATCGTCATCATTTTCGAAATCGGAACTCCCTAAAACCTAAAAATGATGATTTTTATGACAAAGTGTGTGGCCGCCATCTTACTAAAACCGGATACAAATAAGCATCTATATAGTAAGTCAACATTAACGAAAAGTACTTTTACGTCGGTAGTTACAATATAACTATCGAATCAATTACGTAATGCCCATCTCTGCCGCGGTGCCGCAGCGGTGGAGGAAAGGCGCGGGAGAGGGGTAAGGCTTACCCTAAACCGAAAGGTTACCGGTTAGTACACGCAAAACACAAACCGAATCAGCTCCTGTAAGCGGTAACCACTTGTTACGATTAGGTTAATCTGAATAATACGGGTTAATCATTATTGTTGGGTAACCGGTTGAACGGGTTACCCAAACGATTAGCTTATCATATGAAGGGGTTACCCATTCGAACGGGTAAGCCAAATGAACGGGTTTTCCGGTCCCTGTTCCAATAGGATTAGTAGAATTACTACAGAAATACAAATTGGTTTAATTAAACACCATAAATGCAGGTTGTAACCCTTTACCGCATATGAAGCCATATACGGCGTTGATATTCAACTCGATTGACAGCTACTAAAGTTCAAATTTCAAAAAATACTTTTTTACATGCAGTAAGGGGTTACGAGAGACCCAGGAGAACGTAACCATGACAACCGGATGCAAAAAGTAATTTGAGTTACCTAAATACGTGAGGCATACATCGGGCAAATATGGCCTTACTTCCTTTAACGATATTTCGCAATATACAGCCTTTTGACAATTCGGTATTGCGAGTAATTTTATGTTTACAGTATCGTTTCCGTCGCGCCGGTCTGATTGCGTCATGCTCGCTAGGTACTCGTCTCGCGCCTGTTCGTCAGCGAGTTCCGTGTAATTAATAGCGGTTGGGCAAACAATGGTCTCTATGCGGGATAGCGTATCAGCCACAACGTTATCCTTTCCGCTTATGTGACGAATATCCGTAGTGAACTCGCTGATGAACATTAAATGTCTCGTACGTCGCGGCGTTTCACTACTACTTTTCCCTATATTTTCGAACGCATGACATAAAGGTTTGTGGTCTGTATAAACTATCAGTGGTCTGCCCTCAAATGACTTGCGAAAATGTTTCATTGATAAATAAATACCTAACAGTTCTAAGTCATATGCGGAATAACTTTTCTGGGCCTTCGTTAGTTTTTTTGAAAAGAACCCTAATGGTTCCCATTTTCCATTGACCAATTGATGTAATGCGGAACCCGCGCAGTTAGATGACGCGTCGGACATTAAGGCTAGAACCGCGTCGGGCTGAGGATGCGACAGTGTAACGGCTTTTTTAAGGCCCTCTTTACACTGTTCGAACGCTTCCTCAGTCTCCTTTGTCCAAACTATCGCCGTTTTATCGCGTTTTTTCGTGTTTACTAAATATTGATCAAGTTTCGATTGTATGGCCGCTGCCTTGGGAATATGAGACCGATAAAAGTTTAGCATGCCTAGAAATCGTCGCAACTGCTCCACTGTCTCCGGTTTCGGGTACTGTGCTACAGCCTGAACCTTTTCCTCTAACGGTTTAATGCCCGATGCGTCCACCTGGTGACCTAGGAATTCTAACTGCGTTTGTCCGAAACTGCACTTCGCTAAATTAATTGTAATTCCGAATTCAGCAAAACGTTCAAAAACCAGTCTAAGATGGTCCCTATGTTGCGCCTCGTTGTCGCTTGCGATAAGAACATCATCTAGATAATTGAATAGGAAATCTAGGCCTTCCAGTACTGAAGTATTCATAAACCGCTGGAAGGTTTGTGCGGCACAGCGAAGCCCGAACGACATGACAGGGAATTCCCATAACCCGAATGTTGTGATAATTGCTGTTTTCTCGATATCTTCCTTGGCTACCGGTATACAATGATAAGCCCTGTTTATATCTAGTTTTGAAAATATTTTTTTACCTGCCAATATGAAGGTGAAATCGTGTAATCTAGGTATCGGGTATCTATCGGGTTTCGTTTGCGCGTTTAAGGCACGATAATCCCCACAAGGACGAATTTCGCCGTTCTTTTTCGTTACCACTGTTAACGGGCTAGCCCATTGGCTCTTGCTTGGCCTACAAATGCCTAGCTCTTGCATTCGGCGAAATTCCTCCTTGACCCTTTTATGTCTGTCCGGTGGTAATGGCCTTGCCCTCGCAAACGTAGGTGGCCCGGTTGTCTCAATGTGATGCACAACATCGTGCGCAGGGGGTTCCCTGTACGTCGGCGGCTTCGTGATGCTAGGGAATTGTAACAATAAACTGTGGAATGGATGATTACCATCAACCGTACTAATGGACGGTTGGCTGCTATTGACGACCGGTGCAGAAACGTTAAACTCTGTTACAAGGTCGTGTAATTTCTGTTCGCTCAGATTAACTACAAGCCTATGATAACTCAAAAAATCGGCCCCAAGTATTGGTTGTTTGACATCGGCCATCACAAATTCCCATCGAAATGGCCTACGTAACTTAAAATCTAAAGACAACACTTTAACACCGTATGTTTTTATTTGCGTACCGTTTGCTGCGAAAAGTTTTAAATTAGTGCACTCACCCGTGCGTAGTCTCCTGTCCGCCGGTATTAGGGAAATATCCGCACCTGTATCAACTAAAAAACGTAGTCCGGTATTTAAGTCTGTTATACACAAACGACGGCTGGTGTGGATAGCACAGGTCTCCGTCGAACTCTGTGCCATCGTTACTCGTTTCCCTGCTTCTTGTCCCATGCGCAAGGTTGGATGCACTTCGCGGCGGCCTGTCCAAACCGGAAGTGGTAGAAGCAAAGCCAGTCCGGGTTTCTTCCTACCCTGTTGCTGCTACTTCGTGGGCGAGTTCCACTCCTGTGTCTGGATGTGGATCGAGCTCCTCTAACTCTGCGTCCGAAGTTCCGCGTCCTTGGCCTCGAACGCTCAAGATCCATCATACGGACACTCAGTTTGGCGATTTCCGCTAGTATCACCGCTGTATCTGCAGTTCCTGGGGTTCTCGCTGGCGCGCTGTGCCCCTGGCCCTGTGGTGCCGCCACTGCAGCCACGTGAGGGTTTCTTGTTGCCTCCGACACGTCATCGGCAATGCTGGCCAACGTGTCAAGGTCCGTCTCTCTGGACGCTACTAAAACTGCACGCACCGCCGTGGGCAGATGATTCTGCCACATTATCCTTAATGTCGCGTCTGGAAAGCTGTCCTTAGCTAAGTTGCGCATCTTAGCTAATAGCTGCGACGGCTTTTGTTCTCCTAGATCCATTTCCCCTAGGACCTTCTCACGTCACGTCGGGGTCACCACTTTAGGGTTATATTGTATAGTTCCGAAGGTGGGGTAGCGAGGTTAACGAAACACTGTATTTACTAATTTGATTATATTATATTATAATTACATGAAAATCGACAAGTGTTATATGACCGATGGTTAAGGTGAGACTGGTTTACAGGTAGCGGGGGGGGGGGCCGCACTGTAGCCGCGGGCACTGCCTAGTCAGCTCATATCGCGGTACACGCGCACTTGAATATGAGCTGACTTGGCAAATGTCCCTATAAATTTATAGTATTAATCGATCAATCCAGATGAAGGTTCGTAAATCCTAAACGTACGACATAAATTATACTCTCCTTTACTTATACCACGTCACATCGAAAAGCGTCTAAATTCATCTATAATAGAGAACGACTTAATCGTGCCATCTATCGCCTTTAAGAAGCGTTTCACCACGCCATAGTTGACAAATACAGCAAGTTAGGGTGTTACGTTACTCCTAAGTGATGTTTGACGCAGTTCCGCCAAGGCAGCATAGAGTGCGCTATCAAATCAATTAAAATTCAGAACAATTTAAGTTATGATGTCAATCTCCAGACGAGAACGGGAGATGACGTCGGTGGCTTGCTTATTTACGATAAGAAAGTAACGTGTGCTATGATTTGTAATCAGTCTTGTCCAATAAGTAAAGTGAGTTTAACATCGTGTTTCATTGAAAGCCCTCGTCATCCACTATTGAAGGTTCTGATAATGTGTCCCTAGTATAATACGCCCACGATTCCCGACATATATAACTTCACATTTAGAAGGGTTTTCATCCACCTTACCGCTACAAGACAAACATTCGATAGCTACATAGTTTCATACATAACTAACCAATTAAAAACCATATCAAGTATAGCATAGAGTCGAGATTCCCTTACCTGTTCCCCATCAGGCCTGAACACTACTTGCAGTGCATCAGAGGTCATCTGTATAGTTTCGCTCTCAGAGCTGTTCTCTATACAGTTCCACAGACGGACGGTCTTATCCCAACTGGCCGAGGCGAGGCGAGTGCTCGACAGAGCCGGATTGAAGGCTAAACTGGACACCGGCGCTTCATGGCCTCCCAATACCTGTTATAAAGCGTTATATTTTAGTAGAAATCCCACCCATAACATAAATGTGAACAAGCAAAACGTTTGAAACGATTACACTCATTTATTCCATGTCAACTCATCATATGCGGGCAACATAAACATCTGACAAAGTACAGCGTCATTTGTTTCGGCTGTCAAACTAGGGGGGCATGTGAAACATATGCAAACGTATAGGAGCGGCACACTGCTCACATCACTTGTGAAACCAACGCCACGCGCCACGCACCAGCCATTTGGTTGGTCGTAGTATAAAGATACATCCGGGTCCCACCCTTCCTGTACTGGAATAAAATATTATTTTCATCACACTTACTCGAAAAAGATCTTATTTCATGCAGGTGAACTCAACGACAAATGCCTATTTTGTTCCCGCGGGAGTTATGGATTGTGAAAAAAAAAAATTTTATAATGTCACTTATTCATACAAACTAAGTAGCATAAATGAGTTTTACTTTTAAAATACTGACGATTATAATTTAATATTTTTGTTTATGTATAAAATTAAATAATTTGATTAATTTAACAGCCGTTTAAAATATTTCTACATAATTTTCAATCGTGGCTGAATGCCGAATAGGTCTGTGCCCTCGATGCTAACCTGTCAAGAAATTAGAAAATGGCGGACTAATGTTTGATATGTCACCGTATTTAAGAATTATTTCGTTTAAAATTTAGTTTTTTATTTAGTGTGATGAAAAATATTGTGTGTAACTCCGGGGGTAAGAATATTGCAAACTCGGGTCTTTAATTCCCACACCCCCACAATTCATTACCACCCTCGTATCCTAAATTTCACTTACCCCCTCATTGCACAATGTACTATTTCAGATTTATTTTCTTATATATGAAGTCAGTACTCACATCCAACAGCTTCCCAAACTTGACGGACCACAGGAATATCTCGAACACGTCTTGGCCGCCCGCGGCGCACAGCTCGCTGCTGGAGTCTAAGGCCACGCAGCTGAACTGTACGAGACTCGGCGACGTCAGTGTGCGGAAGTTGCGGTATCTAAAATTAAACTTTATTCGGTTAGCGTTAAGTTTGTTTTTGTACTAAGCCACTTTTGTACCCCGCCCCGAATGGAATGATCTCACCCAGCGAGGGCAGATTGTCTGCAAATTGACAACATCTCAGTTCGATTTGTAACGCGATGACGGGATGTTCAAATTTGCCGTTTTAATGTGTCATGTATGTGCGCTTGTAATGTCAGTAAATAATAATAACTATTTCTTCTACTATGATGATTACGCCATGGTTACACCAAAGTTTTTTCTTTTCACTGCCCTAAAGAACTTACAAATGTGTGTAGGATGCGTATATAGACATATTGTGCGCATAAACATTAAAAAGATGCCTGCTTATCGTAAGTGCAGTACTTACTTGAAAAACATCGTTTAAATAAAGATCTTATTCAAAGAGAACAAGATAGACAATTGCATAAATTTTCAAGTGTGATTAGGTACTGTATTTGTTGTAAATATTCACACGGGCGGAGTAAGTTTAAATTCCGCTTTTTGTACCTAATTCAATTTGAATCTTAAATAAAAAAAGCTAAGGCTGAAATTTTAATGGCGTATATGGCCGATAAATCGTACTAATCCCGGAAAAGAGATAATCTAGGTACAGTTGCCAATGTCACCATCACATATATCAGAGCGGCCAGAGTGCTCAAAAATATCTGAACATGCACATTAACGTCTTAATAATAGAGGCTTTGTTCATATATTTGTGAACACCTTGACCGCTCGGATATATCAATGTGGACTAATATAATGAGAAATTAGCAGCGCACGGTGCCGTGGAGCGAGCGAGACCCGAAAAACTTCTTGCTAGCGAACATTTTAACGTCTTGATAATACAGGCTTTGTCCATATACTTGTGAACACCTTGGCCGCTCTGTACATCAGCATCACACAGCAGCACACATCATGGCGACTATAATATTATCAATGGACCTGTTCATGTCTAATTGCCTGGAAAATTTACTGTTTTTAATGGACCTGGAGAGGTTGTAGCAGGTCACGGTGCCTTCGGGTGTCACCGACGACCTGTTATCCTGAAGCTGAACGTCACAAAACTGAAGCCTGTCTCATACCTTATCACGTTTTACGACACATTTTTAAAGGGTCGGCAACGCGCATGTAACACCTCTGGAGTTGCATGCGTCCATAGGCTACGGTGACTGATTACCATCAGGCAGGCCGTATGCTTGTTTGCCACCGTCGTGGTATATAAAAGACGACAACCCAGTCTAATTTGAACCTTAAACCGCATTGCTAAGATTGAAATTTTACTATCGCGTATGTGGTCAATAAATACTGTCGTGGCTAACCTGGCGAGATCGTAGCAACGCATGGTGCCGTCGAGCGAGCTGGACACGAAGCACTTCTTGCTGGGTTAGAGCGGTTAAAGACTAGAGTTTTATACGCGCGTATAAGCTCATTTTTAGAAGCGCGTGTGCCTAGACGTAGGTTTTACGACAGTCCTATCTAATTTGAATCTTATATCCGATTGCTAAGGTTGAAATTTTATGATCGCGTATATAGTCAATAAATACTATCGGGGCCAACCTGGCGAGATCGTAGCAATGTACGGTGCCGTCGAGTGAGCTGGACACCAAGAACTTCTTGCTGGGTTAGGGCGGTTGCAGAATACCGTTTTATACGCGCGTATAACCTCATTTTTGAAAGCGCGTGTGCCTAGACGTTTTAAGACAGTCCTATCTAATATGAATCTTAAATCCCATTACTAATGTTGATATTCCATTATCGCGTATGTGGTCAATAAATACTATTGTGGCCGACCTGGTGACATCGTAACACCGCACGGTGCCGTCGACCAAACTGGACACGAAGCACTTTTTGCTGCGTTAGGGCGGTTAAAGATTAGCGTTTTATACGCGGATATAAGCTCATTTTTGGAAGCGCGTGTGCCTAGACGTTTTACGACAGTCCTATCTAACTTGAATCTTAAATCTGATTGCTAAGGTTGAAATTCCATCGTCGCGTTTATGGTCAATAAATAATTAAATACTATCGTGGCCGACCTGGTGAAATCGTAGCACCGCACGGTGCCGTAGAGCGAGGTGGACACAAAACACTTCTTGCTGGGCTAGGGCGGTTAAAGATTAGCGTTTTATACGCGCATATACGCTCATTTTTGGAAGCGCGTGTGCCTAGACGTTTTACGACAGTCCTATCTAACTTGAATCTTAAATCTGATTGCTAAGGTTGAAATTCCATCGTCGCGTTTATGGTCAATAAATAATTAAATACTATCGTGGCCGACCTGGTGAAATCGTAGCACCGCACGGTGCCGTAGAGCGAGGTGGACACAAAACACTTCTTGCTGGGCTAGGGCGGTTAAAGATTAGCGTTTTATACGCGCATATACGCTCATTTTTGGAAGCGCGTGTGCCTAGACGTTTTACGACAGTCCTATCTAATTTAAATCTTAAATCCGATTGCTAAGGTTCAAATTCCATTATCGCGTATGTGGTAAATAAATACTATCGTGGCCGACCTGGTGAGATCGTAGCACCGCGCGGTGCCGTCGAGCGAGCTGGACACGAAGAACTTCTTGTTGGTGCTGAACACCACGCCCGTCACCGACGACGTGTGCTCGCTGAACGTCACGAAACAAAAGCCGGTCGTAGTGTTCCATACTTTCACCTGAAATGCAATGTTAGTGTAATATCCATATCCATATTTCTGTACAAAACAGTCTGCCGATTTTTGCGGAGGAGCGGCACGTCAAATGGACGTAACGTATAAATAGCAATGTGAGATAAACGTGAGTATTGGCCGAGGTTTTCGACAGAGGGGTAAGTTCTTAAAGGCAACTTCGGTTGGTTAAATTCAAACGAAATACTCATTCAAACATTTAAAGCAGGGCCTTTAATGGAAATAAATAATTTAGATTACTTGTTTCCTTAACAATTAAAGAAACTGCAAACGAGATAAAGAATGTAAACAAACATTCAGAAAATCCAAAACTACGTATTCAATTAAAGAATAGATATTTGTTTTACAAGATGGCAAAGTTGTTGTTTAGCTCCATATATTGATACCCAAGTAAAAGAGAGATTCCAAAATTAAACCACAAGCGTAGCGAGTAGAATCTTGAGCGTTGTGAGGGTGTCAATAAAATATATTCTAAAACAAAACAAAGCAATTTATTTATTTTTGTAAGCAAAAGTGGGTACGAACAGTCGCGCAGTCTAGCTTATTTTGATAGCGCAGACTGTGCAAGTGTTATTTTAAACGTCATTATTTCATAGAAGTTCGGCGTTAAAAATAACACTTGCACAGTTTGCGCTATCAAAATCGCTGCAGAGTTAGATTGGTCTGACTATACCTTTCCATCGTAGCCGCCAGTGACTATGTACAGGCCGTCTGGAGAGTAAGCGAGACAGGTCATGTCCAAGGAGTGGCCTTGCTGCTTCATGACGTACTGCTCGCCTGTGAATGTAACCTTTTTGTGATACTACATTACTATAGAGGCTGGGAAACGAAGGGTTGCAGGCCAAGTAGATATAGACGGCCGAGCGTAGCGAGGTCTGCAGGGATACGCGGCCGGCAACCCCGTTTCTCGCCGAAATTTGTGTAGTGCTTTTCTCAAACATGCAATGAAATAATAATAATAGGATGATGATGATTTCCTAATGTGATAGGTTATTCAGTGCATGGGGTATTGAAGGGGAACAAAAATTTGATTATTTTGGTGCTAGGACGCACGCCATTACTCTTTATTTTTCTTTTTGGTGTTTTTTTATTATTTTACTTTGGAGTTTTCAAAAGGGGAACGAACGGCCTGCAACACAAGCAATAAATTTAACTGTAGGCTATAGTCCTCAAACTTACCAACATTTGTTCAGTGATTTTTGAAAATTATGAATTCTTTAGATTTCCTATTTTTCATACAAATTTAATATTACCTTCGATGTACGCTGATGTCACGCTTTATACATAACAAAATTCGCAACAAATAGCGTCTTAGAATAAACTTTAAAGTGTTCTAAAAATCAAAATTAAAGTTATTTTTAAAAGTCGCTGAACAAATGTTGGTCTGTTTGAGGAGTACAGCCTGCAGTTTAATTTTTTGCTCCTGTTACAGGCCACACCGGTATCTATTAGTAGGGATGTACTCACTCTGCCACTCCCAAACGAGTAGTTGCCCGATGTTAGGGCACCCGAACGCGATCCAGTCGCCCGGCGCGGAGATGGCCACGCTGCTGATGCGGTGCTCCGATATGCTGAGCGTGTGGATCAGGTTCACGTCGGGCATTTCGTGCAGGAAGAACACGCCGTTTGTGAAACCTTCAATAAAATAGACGTATAACCCTTTGTAGCACAATAAGATATTATAACTCGGATATTAGGACCCGGGTATGTCCTTAAACTACGTCTTAAAGAGAGGTATGGGCATAATGGGCATTACAAATGTCATCTCGCTTTATGTGACGGGGCACAGAAAAGGATGTCATTCCAGATCTAGAGCAGAGCCCAACTGGGGAAGTACCTCCTGTCTTCTTCCTAGCGTTGTCCCGACATATTGCCACGGCTCATGGGAGCCTGGGGTCCGCTTGACAATTAATCCCAAGATTTGGACTGGGGAAGTACAGTCAGCATCAAAAATAGCGGATCAAACAATGCTTCATAAGTATCTACCATTCCGTAACAGTTTAACAAAAAGTAATGTATTCAATATAGAACAACTAAGACTGTAAAAGATATATTATTGAACGTGAATTTTAGAAATTTATCTTTATTTAGAAAAGTTATCTGGGGTGTAATCCGCTACTATTGATGCTGACTTTACCTCCGTCTTACAGAAAACCGCAGCCAAATAACTCCAGACCCTACTCATAGTGTTGTGTTCCTGCTGGTGCCAGAGCTCAATGAGGGTGCGGAGTGTAAGAGTCGGCAACGCGCAAGTAACTCCTCTGGAGTTGCAGGCGTCCATACGCTACGGAGACTGCTTACCATCAGGCGCTTCGAAGATCCATCACGTATGCTTGTTTGCCACCGACGTAGTATTAAAAACAATACGTCATTTATTGTATTTTTTTACTCGTTCAGTCTTTTTAGGACTGTAAGGTGGCAATGCTGAGGTTTGAACCGAGGATTTTGTGGTCTGAACAGTTAAAGGGTTCTGAGCTGTTTGTAGTATAGAGCAATGTGCGTTTTAAAATGAATTTCCTCCCACGGACGCGAATGAGCCGCTGCCGAGGTTTTCTTGTGAGACACTATAAGTATGAGGTTCTTTAAAAACGGAGTGTACAGGTTTTAAAAGGTTAGATATCATAGTTAAAATGACCTGTGACAAGCAGTTTGTTCTCCTTGTGGTATTGCGCGGCGGAAAGCTTGACTTTGTGGTGAGCGCTGCGAATGGCATCCCCGATATAGTGCCGGCCAATTTTTTTGTAAAACAGCCGCTTCTCATATGTGCTATTCTTCGCTTTGTATTCCATTTCTTCGTCGTTCTCGCTTTCCTGTAATCAATAACGAAACGCAACTGTCACTGTCGCACTAATATGGAAGAGTGATAGAGAGAGATGACTACCTACGGAGCGTTAACGATTAGCTAATAGGCACCCAGCGGTGGCAGTACGGTTCTATTTTTAACTCTTGTCACTATTCTCGTCACTTTCGCACTTACATACTTGTTAGAACGTGACAGGCATGGTGACAAATGATAAAGAGCCGACCATCTTAGCCCTACTGATCTCTTTAGTCGAGACTCGAGTAAAAACGCGTTTTTATTAAACTTTTATTTAGCTTCACCGCGTATATTTGTATTAATATAATAATTAATAATCTAGGAGATTGCGACCGGCAAAACGTCCCACTTTGTCGCTTGCCATAAGGACTCCATGAGAGGTCATTCTTGTATGTGCAAGCGACAAAGTGGGCCGTTTTGCAGGCCGCGGTCACGTTCACATATGCGCTTCAAATCTTGTAACAACAAAGGAACTCTTCGATGTAAATACATGAACACAAAGTTTAGGCTCATTAGAAAAATCTCGAGAAAAACTTGATAGACATGCAAACGAGAGAAAGTACAATCAGTAATAAAAGAAAGTGTGTGCCAAAAATTGACAGTAACTTGTCACTATTCAAAACTAGTTTTTAACAGAATTTATTTTAGAACAATTAGTTAAAACTCATAGAGTCATACCAAGCTAAGTTGTTGTAATTATAATAGACAGAATTTATACAACCTTGGTACATGATACAGTCTAGAAAGGAAAAACAAAACAAATGTAAGAAAGAAGACTAATACAGGACAGAAGATTCTCGCTTATCCATCGTCTCACAGAACTTCATACATTCTTTACACAGATCCATCCAACTACTTGCAAATACATCACATTCCGGTGCTGATGCGAGGAGCGCGTTAATATATTGTAGTGCGCGGACAAGTGGTGATTTGCCATGGGACATAGTGCGTGTTTTAGGCACTGTTAATAGGTGACGGCTTCGTGGTCGAAAATTAAATTGGGCCTTAGCCACAAATGGAACGAACAGGCGTATGAGCTGTGCAACCAGGTAAGACATTACATACAGTAGTCAATAGCCCGTAGTTACGCCTCACCTCTAAGGAATTTCCAAACGACCGATGCGGCTTCAAGTTTACTTCGGACTAACGCAGTGTACACTAATTTAATAGCCCTGACGTCATCGAAATCTCGCGCGTTCCGAACCACAAACCCTAACCTCCTATAGCAGTTAGTAGCCAACGCTTTCATGTGCTCATGAAAGTTAAGCTGTGTGTCGAGGATGACACCCAAGTCGCGTATAGTCTCGACACGAGTAATGGGATCAGAACCGAGCAAGTATTGAGCGAATATGGGACTATTGGTACGGCTAAAAGTCAGATAGCCCAGCCGGTGCAAGTGATAAGTAAACGTCATAATCTCGTAGAAGTTTGACGTATAAAATAACACTTGCACTATCTGTGCTGTCAAAATCGCTGCTAATCTATCTTGGTCTGATTCTAACTCCCAACAATATCACCAGGATAATAGGGTTGTTTCCAATTTTTTGAAACGCTCGTATTACGTTCTATATTAACTAAAAGTTGCCCTAAAATTCAACTTTTATACTAAAAACGGCTTTAAATATGTTAAATTAACAAAATATATTTTGACAGATGCTTTCGCGCCCAAAACGCTCTTTGAAAATTGTGTGACGTCACAGTTTACGGTTTGACACATAACTACATACACACGTAGAAGATACGAACTTTCAACTGACATTTGTCATTTTTTGTTTATCGCCTAACTGTCAACAGTTTCAATCCGAGAGTTGTGACGTCATCAGAATCTTCAATGACGTTTCGAGTTTGGTCACGTGACGTGTGCCAAAAGATATTTTAAATTCAATATTTACAAAAATATGGTCATTACAGGTCCCCTAAAAGTAGTTTAACATGTTCTTATAATCCAAAATAATTTATTGGGATACAATTCTGCCCTAAGATTTGTAGATGGAAACAACCCTATTCTAATTATTCTCAGGTCGAGTCTATTGCATTCTTATAACAACTTTATCAACTACTCAATAGGGCTCAAAACGCCTTACCTGATCCTTATCGTCTTTCTCCACAATCTTCTTATTATCTACGTCATCTTCTCCATCACTTTCCTCCATTTTCCGTCTCTTTTTATGAGAGATTTGTACCTCAGAAGTGATGAGATCGTCCATATCTATGTTCGCCTCCCAGAGGCAGACTTGGCCGTTACGGCTCACTGTTATTAGATCAAGGCTTTTCTTTTCGAAGAACACGCCTACTATCTGAAAATAAGAGACTTTCATCGATGTTCTCAGAAAGACCAATACCTATGATATTTTCAGAAGATGCTTTGTCGATCATAAGTTACATTCGCGAAACTTTTCTTTGCACTAATGCGCCCACTGATTAACAGTCCGCCGGACTGTTCGGAACTACATTTTTTGTTCTAACTGACGGGCCGATACCGTCCGGCAGACTGTTAATCAGTGGGCCCCTTTAGGCGCTATTCAACTGTATTAAGTTCAAAAATTATTAAGTATTGTTTTAAAAATATATTCTTCAGGGTTCGCAAATTCATGCGAAACATAATGTCTGACATATGTCCACCTCTAACAGCAGGCAAATGTAAGCCCTTATCATCCCAATGTTCAGCATCTATTCGCACATTTTTGGCATTATCTTAGTACATTTGTGTCGAATAGTCTGTTTTAACTTTTTAAATTTCATCAGCTCGTTAGCATAGACACGTAATTTTAGATAGCCCCACAGAAATAAGTCAAGAGCTGCAACATTTGGGGAATTTGGATGCCAATCACTGTCACTTTTTTTCAAAATTAATCGAGCAAACAACATGTTTTAAACAACAGAAACATTTGAGATAAAATTGCTTGCTGCTAGTGGTAGACATTTGGCAGAAATTATCTTCCGTATACAATTGCCAACCCTGAATAATATATTTATGAAAAAAATATTTAATAAAATTTCCACTTCTTGTAATTAAAATTTAAAAACAAAGTGTATCATTCTTATTTGTCCACTCTGTATATGTATTGTTTTATTATCATTTACAAGAACTGGCTTAGATTCTAAGCCAGTTCTAGCAGGTGCTTATTAAAGTGCTCTTTAAACCACTTGAAAACAAAGAACTCACCATATCCGTATGCCCGCCTAACGAGTACATATTGAGATTGTCCAAGTAATCAACTGTGTATATCTTAGTAGAAGTGTCTTTAGAGCCGACGGCCAGGAGGCGGGAGCAGGCCGACCAGTCCAGGCACGTCACGTCGTCGCGGGCCTTACGGAACACACGCTTCATCACGAACGAGCGGAACTCGCCGGTGAAGTGGCAGGGAGCCGTCATGATGAACACTGGAATATAGTTACTTGAACTGAAATGGATGTCATACACGGTGTTTTAAGTCCGGTAATTTCAAGGGTGCATTCGAAGCTTGAATTAAAGTACTCCATTCTGGAGATAATTGATGATTTATTTTTATCTGATAAGGCCCCTACGAGCGTGTACACTTGATTTAGGGCCTGTTTACTTACCCCCTTATTCATAAACGTGTACTAAAGTTACGATGCCGCTGACCATCGTTTGTCCCTTTCCATCATGAAAGAGACAAACGATGATCAGCGGCATCGTATCTTTAGTACACGTTTATGAATAAGGGGGTTAATGATTAGTGTTTACTGTTTAGTATGAGTTTATACATTTGCTACTAAATGCAATCGATATTGGAAATGTCATTGATATGTTACAGTTTTCAATTGTTTGGTGGATTTAAATAATAATGTCCGCGTTACAACAACGCTATTAATTAATTTCTACGAAAAAAGTAAAAAAAAAAAAATCAGTTTCCTTAAATACACGAAGTTAACGGAGTTTAAAAAAATACCGTGTATACTAAACTAAAAGTATTTAACTGACAAAATATTTTTTTGATACACAGTTTTATTGCTGAATAAACTTGTTTTCCTTTGGATGTCTATCTAGGACTCGTCGGGAACTTTCAAATGCTTTTGTTCTTCTATTCAGGAGTTCCTTTGGCTACCTTCCAGCTGCATTTTGCAATTACCATCGGCATTAAGGAAATAAGGTAAATTTCAATTCAATCAGACACTGAATTGGTTCAAATTTAAGTTACAAGATTTTAATCAAATATATATAAACATATATATATGACTTGAGCAAAGCTGTCAAGGGCGTCGCCAAGAGGAGGCAGGGGGAAAGAGTGTAGCTGCTTGAAAGCAATGATTTCAAGAGAAAACGATTTCGCACGCACACATACTCACTTATTGTGTTTGGGCCATTCACCGTACCTCGAGATGTGAATGTGTGTGTGCCCGTGTCACGCGTAAACACGTCGCTATGTGCGTTAGCTAAACTCTGATGCCAATACCTGTGTTCTATATTATGATGCAATATAAAAAACCATACCAGTTTCAGCGCAACAGGCGGCAAAGTATTTCCCATCCGGGCTAAACCGAACAGCAACAACTTCTTGCTTAAACTTGTATCTGTGCACCACATTGCATGTTTGAAGACTTATCATTTGCGCTTCTCCATCTGAAATTCATAAAAAAAATATAGCTATGAACTATTTATACCTGATTGCGCGTAAAGGTATGTATGTACGTACGTATGTATGTTTATTTATTTGTGACACTCTACTGTGGCAGGGCAAGACCAAAATTTGGTCTAGGTAAGAGGCCCCCTGGTGGCGCAAGAAATAACGAATGATTTTTTACGTAGCGTCCGAGTTATACGATTTGAGAAGTGAGGCCCCTTGGACCGCGAGGCCGTAGGCAGTCGCCTACGTCGCCCACGCCTAGCGTCGCCTCTGCACTCCAGAGACTATGGTCGATATACAATGTGTGATGCTAAAGTGTGTTGAATGAGATAGCATTGGACAAGGTTTCATCTTCAAGAAGATATATTTAGGAAGGAACCTTATTGATAACTTACGTTCATTAACTGCCAACAATATAGAACCATTGGGAGAGACATCTAAAGCTGTGTAGTTGTAGTGACTTTCCAGAGGCAAGGTCACACTTTTGTTTCTGTAAAAAAGAACTTTTATTTCTGTAGGCATAAGATAATGGAAAGGATTGGTCCACTCTAACACTTTTCTAGAGTAAACAAGTCATTGACTTATACAATGTGTTTGTCCATGTATAGTCGAGCCGTTAATCACATATAAGAACTGTATTTGCATGTACATGTACTTAGATATATAAAATAATCTGAATCTGAATCTAAATACGATGAATTTTATCGACAAATCATCCCCCATGTTTTTTCTCAACCATTTTAAAACTACACCCCTTCAAAGTTTTATGGTGCCAAACATCTGCACTTTGTTAATGTACCATTATACAGATATCGCACATTAAAAAAATAAAAATCATTCGATAGCTTATGAATTAGGGCATTAATTTCAAGCATAAATGTTACAGAAAATTTTCCAAAATTACTCGAGAATTGATAAGAAAGATAAAAATAGTCTTCAAAAATTCACTTTTTTTTTACATTTCATCTTTTTTTTCGAAAACGAGGTTGTTGACCTGTACTTTTTTAATTGTTAAATGGTAGTACAGGATATCAGCTAAAAGTTGAAATCAAAATGATAGCCCTAGTTAAAACACTTTACAAGTTACACAATTCCAAACAAGACCTTCTGTAATGAATGGTTGAGAAAAAAACATAGGTATGGGGGTGATTTGTCGATAAAATTCATCATACTATATCTGGTTAACAGCTCGACTATACATGGACAAACACATTGAATATTACTTTGTGTCAGTGACACCACTTTGCACAAATGCAAGCCAAGCGGGCAGTCCAACACAACTAGTTGCGACCAATTGCGCGCGTGATGCGAACTCATCAACCAATCGCGACATAGCATTCCACCGAGGCACCCCAATCGAGAATATACGAATAGAGAAATAACGGTTTGCTTTCTGTGTTTCACCAACCCCTATCCCAAAAAATGTAGCAAGTCATTGAATGGACAAAATATATAAATAAAATGGGTTGTGACATAACTAATTATTATGACCAAAAATCAGCATCTAAGAGGCTACAGCATAAAGATTAACTCATGTTCCTAGCACAGGCAATCCTAGGTAGCACTTTCTATCAAACCCCATCATGCACGAGTGGAATACACTACCAGAAGCAGTGATAAATGCTCCTTCAGTGAACAATTTAAAAACAGACTATACAAACATTTAAAATCATCAAAATTAACATTAATCATATTAAAAAACAAGTGCAGTGATATATATATGCATTAGCTTTCAGCTGCTATATAGTGTATTAAACAATATAATATAATAATAACATAACTGACCTAACTCTATCCACTGCAAACTGTAAAACGCTATTGCATGCACACACTGTTGTCTTCCTATCTATCAGTCTATATACTTACTGTATAAGGTTGTATATGGATATTTTGTTTCCCACTGGGCTGACTACGCAGTTGCCATTGTTCATGAACAGGATGTCACCGCGGCGGTACACCGTGCCCAGAAGGTTTTGAAACTAGAACGTTAAAAACATGTAGGTTATGTCTTGTTCTTGTTTACTCATTACAAACGTGCACTTTTGTAGTTACAAGTTTGAGAGTCATAAAAAAATATACCAAGATAATGACGTAAAATTAATTTAGAAATATATAATTGGGTTATTACATATAAATTTGGGTTATTAAAATTATCAAAACATAAATAAGTATACAGGACGCAAGTCTACTTTAACATTCAGTTAGTAAAAACAGCAGCAGTAAGAACAGCAAGTTATTTAAGAGATATATTAGAGTTTACCAACCTTGTAATTGAATTTCATTTTGTTTTTTATATCTCTTCTGTGTATTATTTTTAAATAAGCATCAAATCATAACTTTTGCATAAATGCGGCAGAAGCAGCATGTTCAATTCAATGTTTTTGAAGCTGTTATTTGTCAATTTTGACAGACGTCAAACGCACGTGTTAGTGTAGCCAACTAAAAATTGCAGAAACTACTAATATTAACAGTCATCCTCATAAACAGAAACAAAATAATTTAGTCCAGGACCGTCTCATTTCAAACCAAAGAATATATAATACTCACTAGGAGAAGAACGATAACTCCATACAAAAAAATGTCCCTTTCATAAGTTCGTTTATACTAGTAGCGCTCTCTTTGGGTCTCAGTAATAAAATTGACAACCGGTTTAGCCTGGCGGGTTTTGGTAGGTAGAGATCCAGTTCTAGCTAGTGGTTCTGGGTTCGAATCCCGGCCACGGAATTTCGGTTTTTTTTTTTTTACTTACTCCAAGTCTTAAAGACGATAGTGATCTTGATAGGGAGCGTAGGGCGTTGTCGGTGAGAGCCAATATGTTGGCCCGCATGTTTGCTCGCTGTTCCAATGAAGTTAAAAAAACGCTTTTTAAAGCTTATTGCTCATCTTTTTACACGAGCAGCCTGTGAGTAAACTACATTTGAAAAACTTACATCGCCCTACGCGTACAATATAATAATGCGTTCAGGGTGTTGATGCGGCTGCCCCGCTTCTGCAGTGCATCAGGGATATTTACGGAAGCGAGAGTTGACTGCTTTTATGCAAAGATTAGAAAAAAATGCGCGTCCCTGGTGCGGCGGGTGCGGGATAGTCGCAACAGCATCCTGGCCATGATATCCTGGATTGATTGTCCTTTTATACGACATTGCTGCAGTGTGCACATCTCTAACAATGCTCAAGTAGTCGCGTAATGTGCGCACTATTGCAATGGAGTATTTATTTGTGTACGTAGTCATAGCAATGTAAAAACCTTATATATAAGAATACTAACGTAGATAATAAGATAATGAGCTATTATGTTACTAACCATGTATTATGAATCCTTGTTATGGGAAATAATTAACTAATAATAATAATCCGTTGCGCCTACATTTTTCAAACTGGCCGCCTTTTTCTACTAACAACGTGGGTGTGCCAGAGTATAGTTTGGCCAGGGTTAGTCTCATTTCCAACATAGATACAGAGAAACATACTGCTTTTGTCTTTACCCTAGTGCTAGCTCCCAAGAAAGAGAGGAGTATAGATTTTTTTCTTTTTATTTACTGACAAATCAGGTTTGTCAGACTATATTTGTTCATTATACGTACGTCGTTAGATAATATTTATATTATATCATGACCTGACGGCATAGAGGCAAACTATTGTATGGTGCCTGAAATACGGAAGGAAAAAAAGTTACCGTATATGTCCTTATACTACATCCAAAAGAGAGGTATGGGCACTGTGAATGTCATCTCGATTTGTGTGTTATGCATATGCAGTTATGTATATGTAAAGCTATATGTCATTCACAGTGCCCATACCTCTCTCTTGAACGTAGTTTAAGAGCATACCCGGGTCCATGTTCTTATTTGCTGAAAAATTTAGTTTTCCAGACTATATAGAAGAAACGATAAGAGCAGATAATACTGACGATAATAGAAGTCTACTTGAAGGATGCAATAACTACCAAAGTAATAGTCAATTCCGGCATGGTAACACTAAAATGTTCAGTACATTGCCTAATTAATTTTTAAACATTTATATAATTTTTATTTGCGTCGTATTTGCTATTTAATATATTACTTAACTATTGTTTGTTGGTTGGAGCCAGAAATTATGAGTCCATTGAAGAGTTAAGAACAAAAAAAGAAGGGATTTTGTTAAAGTGTACATGCGCAGACGGATATTGCTGGCCAGCGATCCACATCGATGATGTACGTCATAACGCTGCGAAATCTTGAGCTCAGGATTGGTCGCGCATTTCGGAAATGACGTATGAAAGCCAATCAGAACTAGGGGCATATCGAACACTGCCTTGAACATCAATCGTCATATGACCCATTCTATCGAGTCTGTAAGGCTTGGGCCATATTTGTCTGTGCTAAAGTAGTTCCGTGGAGTGAGTGTGTGCAGATAGTCATCACAGTTTTTGGGACCTGTAAATACTCCCACACTAATCCAAAATGTCGGCTGAAAGTCCCATCTATGGACCCTTCTTTGGAGTTATGGGGGCGGCGTCCGCTATCATCTTTAGCGGTAAGAGATTCGTTTTAGAATGGCTGTCTAGATTCGTTTTTATCGATCTGTCGAAAAAGTGTTACTTTCTCACGATGATATCATTGAATGCTTTACAAGACTCATTATTAGTTACCCGCCCTAGATACCGATTATAAGTATAAAAAATATGAAGTGATGTTATTTTAGGCGTCCTAATTATAGGAATAGCCGCACCTTGTGCCATACGACAGACAGACATTCGAAAATACGCGTGATGAGTGTCGCAGCCTGGGTTTCATGTCTGGAACGATCGAGGGGCGTATTCCTGAAATAGTTAATTGTATCATTGCAACTTATAAATTCATATGAATCATAAGCATAGTCATGTGATTGACAATTAAGTTTTGCCATGTTGGTAGCTGTATCTTAACCAAATCTGTAACCAAAATCTTACAAGAACTGGAAAGCCTCCTTTCAACCATCCCAACTACTATTGGATTACTTCTGCCTGCATAATAAGTATTAATTTGTCACGCAATCTTTGTTTCTTAGAAATAAGACTTGATTATCGGCAGGCACATGACTTAATACAAACGAAATAGACTTTTTTACGGACAAAATGTATTTCAATGACCTTACAGTATGGTTACACCTTACAATATTTAGTTAGGTTAAGTGATTAAGATTTAAGGAAACCCCATGACTTAAAATGTGACCATTCATGTCACATGACCTAACTTAAGGACATCATGTGACAAGTCATATATTTATGAAGTTAACTATGAACTTAAATGCACTTAGAACATCATTATATTATCTAGCATATGAGCTTTATAATAATTGCTTTTAGATTACCCATAGATTGAATATAGTTTATGGTTTAACATCACATGATTAATCCTGTGATGAGGCTGTCAAGGATGATAGCTTAATTATAACCAATGCCTTGTGACTAGAAATCATTTCATCCTTTTAATGAAAACTGAGTCATTGTGAATAAAACCACATAAAACATAACCAATCAGAACCTTAGCTTACATTCAATTTATGGTTTTTTGTTGTGTCTCAATTTCATTTATTACCTACACATGGTTAAAGCTAGATATATAATGCATATATTCAGATCAATGGTAACCCATTCTTATGTCATTCACTATTACTAATATTGGTTAAGTTAAATAGTTTTGTCTCAAGTTTAATACCAGCATACAATGAGGATTATTTCTATAAAACTGGTTTCATATGTATGTGGCTGGTTTATCATATTATTATCATGTTATAACTTATATATAGTCCAATTAACAATAATTATGTGATGTCAAATAAAAAGGTAGGCACTACGGAACCTTATCAATTTAAGTGAAGTCAATAACTATATCAGTTTCACATTATCTATTTTATACTCGACTATTCACTTAATATTTATTGTGTGAGATGTATGGATGTCTTTTAAATGAATCAGTCTTATTTCTCCACCAAGGAACCACAGTTAACTTTAAGTTATAGTATGAGTTATAAGTAGAATCTGGAACCATAAATCCGTATTTAACTAACATGTGACAGTTTCCATCAGTACCATCACCCACACTTAACTGTCCATTGGTGGACCTTATTACAAATGGCATAAGGTCCACCAATGAATAGGGGTTGCTGTATGTACTAGCCTAATTCAAGGGAAAATAAAAATCTCAAGTTCGTGTTTGTCTAATTCCAGCGCTGGGAGCTGCCTATGGCACAGCCAAGTCGGGAACTGGTATTGCTGCCATGTCGGTGATGAGGCCAGAGCTCATCATGAAGTCCATCATTCCCGTTGTCATGGCGGGTATCATTGCCATCTACGGGTTGGTGGTGGCTGTGCTCATTGCTGGTTCCCTGGAGTCACCCTCAATGGGTTACACCCTCTACAAGTAAGAACTGTTTTTCATTTGGTTTACTATAGAGAGTTCACTTATGTAACATTCACATACAGGATTACTGACCAAAGCTGGCATTAGCTGGTTTAAAATAAGATGCCTAATAAAATAATCATCCAATTATTCTACAATTCGATTTTTAGTGAATAATAGCTAAATCATTCAAATAATCTTTTTGAGTAAGAAGACTTCAATTTGTCCATTTTCTTTCATTACAAATTATTATAACTGACTACACTCATTGATAATATAATAATTGTATGGAGAGAGGACTTTTAGTGTTGCAATTTGAAGTAAACAAAGGAAATACATATGATACATGGGTACCCATGAAATATTCTCTTAGTTGAATAGAACTGAGAGAACTGACAAACCTAGTAACTGAGAAGGCTTTAAAAATCATAATATTCATATCTGTTGTTTCAAGCACCTACAGTTAATAAGTCTATTCCGATAACATTAAAGGACTTAAACAACGGATTGTCACAAGACTGATGGTAAATGTGATACTTCAAAGCCATATTTTTTGTTGTTGCCAAAATTTCTTTAAAAAATATCTACAGTATCAGTTTTTTGAACTAAAATCCCTTAACAAGCTTACGACAACTAGTCTGGCCTAGTGGGTAGTTACCCTGCCTACGAAGCCGATGGTTCTGGCGTTGAATCCCGGTAAGGGCATTTATTTGTATGATGAAAACAGTTATTTGTTCCTGAGTCATGGGTGTTTTCTATGTAGGTATATAAGTATGTATTTATCTATATAAGTAGGTGTTTCTCATCACCTAGTACCCATAGTACAAGTACACAGTACAAATAAATAAATTAAAGTCTTATAATGCCATTTTTTTATTATTTATGAAAATTATATGAAAAATTCCTCATCACAACTGTAGGTTTCATTAAACTATGACATGCTATAATTACTAAGAAATTAATCTATCCATCCATGTGGGTAGATACGGATAAATACCGGGTAGATTGGTATTTATCTGGGTGGTTAAATTGGGTAAATACCCGCAATCCATCTCTAACCTTGTCTTTTGTTTTTCGTTTATACCAAGGGTTCCCAATCATTTACGGAGTGTATTCCCATCTGTCCCCGCCCAGGCACAGATGGGAATAGGCGCTACATACAAATCATTCCCATCTGACCCGCCCGCCTCTTGTATGGCGGTGGGCACGTGGGCGGGATGGGAATACACCATTTACGGGGCACTTACAAGTTTTGACCATCAAATACAATTTTATTTGATCTTGGCGCCCGCCCTAACCTAGTCAGGCTATTCCAAATAGATTGATACATGGTGAGCAGGATTGCATCACGGCACCCCTCTTTACTGCCTACGGCGCACCAGGGCGCCGCTGCGTAGTTTGGGAACCCCTGGCTTATACAATATAACCTGTATTACCTGTTCTGTAAAAAGGAAATGTGAAGTGCCCTCTAAACTCTATGCCTCAGTGAGTCTGATGTGGCATTCACATCCTCGGACCTTGGTCATGACAAACTATAATGGCTGACATAATACAAGGTTACTTTTTATGCTTATTACCAGTAAATTGCCATTATCTAGTCTGTAGGTAAGCTTCCATGATAAAATCTAAACAATTCAGTTCAAAATTCTTACAAATATGATAACTAAAGTAAATTTTTGATTTGTAATTACTATAACTAGTAATTATATTTAACTAATTGTCTTTTGCCATTATCCAGAAAAAAACCTAAAATGCATAACAGCGTAAATACACTTTTTAGGGTTCCGTAGCCAAATGGCAAAAAACGAAACCCTTATAGATTCGTCATGTCCGTCTGTCTGTCCGATTATGTCACAGCCACTTTTTTTGTTGCCTTTTCACTTCTCAACTACTGAACCAATTTAATTAAATTTGAGATCTTTAAAGCTTAAACCTTATACCTTTAGGCTACTTTATACATGTCAAAAATATACTACAAAAAAAAATAAGGGGCACTAAGAGTTTTGATCATTACAAGAAAACCAATTTCATTTTTATAAGCCTTAATAATAACCGAAGCCTTGTTTTACTGTTATACAAGGAGTGTAAAATATATATGAGGGTTGTTTGAGAAGTAACATTATGGTTTGATATGAAAAAAATGTAATATAGCAAATGTATTTATTTTATTTCTCTACATAATCCCCCCGAAGTTCTACGCACTTGTCTCAACGAATCTGCAACTTCTCTATTATGCCTCACGGAAGTGCGTCTCTTCAAGGGCTTCGAACGCATCGACCTCCCGTATACCCTCCTCATTGGACTTAAATTTTTGCTCTGAGAGAAATGTTTCGAGTTTTGGGAGGAGGTGATAGTCCGATGGAGCCAAATCTGCTGAATAAGCAGGGTGTGGAACAAGTTCAAATCGTAACTCCGGCAGTTTTTGTGCAGCGACACGATTTGAATGCACTGGAGCGTTGTCATGGTGGAATATCACTTTCTTTTTTGCCAAACCTGGACGTTTTTCAGCTATTGCCGCCTGTAACTGATCCAGAAGTGATGCATAGTGTGTTCCAGTTATAGTTTTCCCCTTGGCAAGGTAGTCAATTTAAAGTATTCCCTTTGCGCTCCAAAACACAGTCGCCATCGCCTTTCCAGCAGACGGAGTGCATTTGGCTTTCTTTGGAGCTGGCTCACAATGACCAACCCATTGTTTCGACTGTTGTTTCGTCTCCGGGATGTAGAGATGAAACCTGTTTCATCCATAGTGACAAAAGGGCGAATAAAATCTGTTGGTTTTTTTAAACACCTGCAAACTTTAATCAGATATTCGACTGCGAATACGCATTTGTTCTGGAGTCAGTAATCGCGGCACCGACCTTACACAAACCTTTTTCATGTGCAACTCGTGTAAAATAAAGTGCAGGGTGCTCAGAAAAGATGTTTGTGGCTTTAGCTAATTCGTGTATTTTCAATCTTCGGTCGGCTAAATCTAAATCATGGTTTTTATTTTATCGATGACTTCGGGTAAAACTGCCTTTTTCGGGGCTCCAACGCGAGGTGCATCTTCAATGCTTGTCCTGCCTCGCTTAAACTCATTTACCCAAAGTCGAACTGTGGCGTACAAAGGATACGAACCACTCAACGTAGGTAAAATACTTTCATGGATTTGTGTCGCAGTTTTGCCTTAATTTTTTCTCCATTTCACTTTTGTTTGAACTACTGTCAAATTCTCGCCAAAAATGACATGACGCCACAGAAAATATTTTTAGTTAATAAACTAAATACATACAGAGTTGACGCCAACGCCGTCTGTATGCAGGTGAAAGAAGTTAGTTCTCAAACCCCCTCGTAGGTTAGATCCTTAACTAGCAGCTAGCAGTATAGGTATATAGCTGTCTACATCTATATACATGTATACACTGAAAAAGTATTAGTAGTGGTACCATCTTCTTTATTGGCTGGGTATGAATTTTAATTCATCAGACATTTTATACAAGTTTTCTTTATATCAGGCACTTGACGCTAGCTACCCTGATAAGCCATCAATCCATGAGAGATAATAAATATCTTTAGTGATATATGTACGCTTGATTTAAATTTTATTTATGAATATATTTAATTTTAATAAAACAATGGAAAATTGCTTATTTTGAGTAATAATGTAGAGCACTTTTTAATTTACACAGCTACGCAAACAAGTATATTCTGCATTATATTACCAGATATTTTCGTAAATGTGTGTAACTTCATATGTTTTTAAGATTCCGGAATATTTTTTGATTTTACTAAAAGAACGCGTCCATCACGAAGACGCGGGCATAGACTCGTATTGTAATGTTATTAGAGGTTAGACTTGACAAATCTGCGCTTCATCGTGGATGACACGAACTAACACGTATAATCTGTTGTGTTCGAAGTAATTTATGACTAACGAAAACTTTCCAGTAGTTAGCACATATTACACACAACACATACTTCTTCGTAACACAGGGACCTGAAAGGTGACAATCGGAACTTTATACTAAGCTTACGCTGCCCGTCCATCTGTCTCTGTGTAAACGGGTTCAATCTTAAACTTGGACAGTTAAATTTTACATAGGTATTGTCGATCATAAGTACTTTCACAAAGAGAAAACTCGCCTGTGATGAACAATTCTCGCCATTCGCTCCACCGCCTAATGTAACGAGTCATATGAAAACTTAATTTTTATTATATTATGTCAACATAGAGGAAAAAATATAGGACAGATTGAATAAGTTTATATTTTGTTGTTTGCAGAGGTTTCATCCACCTCGGTGCCGGACTGGCCGTCGGCTTCTCGGGTCTGGCGGCCGGCTTCGCCATCGGCATCGTCGGCGACGCTGGCGTCCGCGGTACGGCGCAACAGCCCAGATTATTCGTCGGCATGATCCTCATCCTCATTTTCGCCGAAGTGTTGGGTCTATACGGTCTCATCGTGGCCATCTACCTGTACACGAAACAGTAAACTGCACACGTCTCCCGTCGCCGTGCTGCGCGGCCCTCCGCGTAGAGCCGCGGGGCACCGCCGGCCGCATAGCTCCGGCGGCGCGGCTCGGATGCTGCGGCCGCGCCGCCTAGAGCCGCGGACCGTTCAGTATTTTCTAATCATATTTTTTGAAACTATCTAAATGTTAATCATGGAGCCCCGCTACCGCGCGACGACAATATAATTTTTTCTTTGCCGGCTCGATTCAAATGACATATATTGGTGACAGGAGAATTTCGTTCCACCACTCGACATATCAACTATTATTTGCGCGTTCCTTCCATCGCGAACGGTCCTACCATCCTAGGGATATCACGGTTCCACTGACGATATCGAGTTTAGATTATGTTAGCGTTAAGGCGAAACTAATGTACAGTTAGAATAGAAATTTAAGTCGAAACAAGTTATCTTAAAAATAATTTATAAACCGTTGAAACCCCCGAGGTACTGTGTACCGCGTCTGCTGAGAATGTTAAGGTTAAACCTGGCTCGGAAACTACTTGCTTAGCTTTCAGTGTTATACTGGGTGTTTGTATCCTTATATTATAATGTTGGGCTTATCATTGTTAACCCTCGAGTGATCACTGACAATTCAAAAGCGAGTCACAAATATTGTAACGCCAGGAATCAGTAAATAAACATGATTTGTACATTCCATATTATTTTGTTTCTACTTAATTGTTTTACTTGTTTTATTTTCCTTTTCGATCTTCTATTACGCGAACGAATGAGTAAGGAAGGGTATATAAGCTAATCTGACACTAGCCGCTCGTATAATCAAAAATAGCAAAATATTATACACTTCTGACGACTAATTTATGTGAAATAATATAATTCAAATATAATATTTATTCTGTATACCTCATAGTCAAAATGATGTTTGAATGATATAAATTGGTAAGTAAATACGATTAGGTGAAATTGTATTTTGTTTTAGGTTCATGTTAGAGAATGTTATAATCTTTGGTGTTATTGAATGAATTGTGTTAATAAAATATTTTGAAAACAACTACTGTAAATTATGAATGGAGTGTTTCTGTTAAATCCGGTTTTTGGTTTGTTCACATGGTCACTTATTATTTATATCGTGAGTCACAAAGTACGTTTTAATTAATTCGTAAATTGGACGCCTAGATAAATAGATCGTCGTCTGTTCCCTGTTGAAACTTATCGATGCGCGAGAACGCGACGAAGAACAAGTCACTTATTCATGAGAATAAATATAGAAAAATAGACGGGTCCAGATCGAGCGAGTATACGCGCGCGGCAATTTCCTCGCGCACACAAAACGGCCAGTGTAGGCGTGCCTCGGCCGAGGACCCGCCTTATGACATTTGAGGGCTCACCGCGAAAATTTAATTTTGTTATCTGACCAATTTTCTCGCTCTAGCATAATCGAAGAAAAGATAGAAATAGAGAAATAAACGAAACGAACCAACGAAGTGGTTCGCGGTAGGCCCTCTGGTATCATACACGGTCTATCTATACGTTACACGCCCTACAAATAGCAAAAAGTTTTTCAGAGAGCATGACATTAAATAATCAATACAAAGAGTCGCTAATGGTTGAAAAGCTGACCTACTTCTGATAAAAGGGGCAGTAGTGATGTTATCGGAATTATTCATTTTTATATACCGGTTTACAAAACGTACATGTATGAAAAACTTAGGCGTAGTCTTTTTCAAACGCTGTCTTGTTTGTCTAAATCTCTCCCCTAACCAAAATCAGTTTAGTAGTTTTGACGCTACGTTAAAATTAAAACGACATATCCGCATTCCAAGGGCGTGTATTTTAATATTTGGCGCCCTGGGTTATTGTGCCGCCCCATATAATAAGCACAAATGCATTTTTTTCGGGGTCTGTCGCCCTGGGCCATGGCCCCCTTGGCCCTAGGATAAATACACCCCTGCCGCGTCCATTCATGACCTGCCCTTGTTCTAATCTAAACTGAAGTAGCGGCTCTCAATACACCTACGTTCTAAATTTTGTTAAAATATAGTTGCCAGGTAAAATGGCTGTGACAGACGGGCCGACATGACGAAACTATGGGTTCCGTTTTTGCCATTTTGGCTACGGAACTCTAAAAACTAGCTTTGGCCTCATATCCTAAAATAGGCACTATCAAACTAGAAAAAAATGAAGAGAGAGAGAAAAGAATCACCCTGATGTCTGATTTACAAGCGTGCCGAGGATTGGCAAAGCCTCAGGGACGAAGCTATGCGGTGGAGAGAGATAGCTCGCTTGCTCCCTGAAGCTTGCCAAGCCTCTGCACGCATGTAATTAAATCAGGCTTGCTATCCTTTTGGATTGCGTAAACAACGAGGGATAATTTTTTTCGCCATCTTCCCGGGTTTGCGGCTTTGGTCAGAGAAGAGAAGTGACTAGGTACTAGAAAACGCAACTCCGGTTGAATTTGTCATGTAGGTATTTATTAAGGCGGGGGTGCGTAGCCAACATGCCAATCATTAACGCTCCGTAGCGAACGAAACACAAACTGTCGCACTAATATGGAATAGTGATAGGGATCACTCTACGTAGCGTTAGCGATTGGCTAAGCAGGAAGCACCCTGGGCGCTCTTGACATTAGATGTTGATCCGCACATGCCTCCGGTGTGTAAGCGGGACATTAAGTACGTGCACCATCTCGCTCACACAGCGGAGAGACCTGCGGATCGGTATCAGCACGGCTAGCACATGACGGGCGCGACAGTCGACAGGCGAGAAAATGCCGCGACATAGAGCTTTCTCGCGAATCGGTAGCATAAGACGCGCGCGACAACCCGCTGTCTCGCGGACAAATGTCAAAGCGACATAATTTTGTCGTTTGACAGTTCCACGCGGGATACTCTCGAAACTCGTAGCACAAGTGCACTATGGGAGAGAAAATATCCCGCGTTTCAACGTCAAAAGGAGAGAAACTGTCTTCGAGGCTAGAGGGTCGCGAGAAGCATATTTTGTCGAAGTTTTGTTGACTTTGGTCCTAAAAGAAAGTTAATTTTCTATATTTTGTATTTATTTCATACTACAGCAATTTTCTGTGTAATTTTAATATGAATCCTGAGTTTTATGATTTGTCCGTTAGCTAGGTAGGTAAGGTGTAGGTACGTGATATTGCTTTATAACATACCTATTAAGATACCTATATCTATATCATGCCGGTAATAACAAAATGATTGTATTTTTTCACATTTACTTGTTTGTTCTTTTAAGTTAAATGAAAACCCGACAGAAAAATTAAAAGCCTAAGATTGTGCCACTACATCAACAAAGCAAACAGTTAGATGGCGAATTGACTGGAGGGTGATTAATAGAAATTACTTTGTGGAAATCCGTATTAATCCACGAAATAATTAAGTGCTAGTCAATCAGTGCTAACCCGTTACACTTACACGCGTGTTTTTACAGTCAATGCATGCAACCTACCACCTAAAAAATATATACGCAAATAGTTAATTAAACCACCAGCACCACCTAAGTACAAAAACTCGTCACGTGCTTCAATTGATTGTGGGTTATAAACCGCGGTCTTGGGGTTTAATTATAGGTATATCCGGGTACTAATGATTTATAATATGTGTACAAAAACGCACCACCTAGAGAGGATGGGAGAGGATCGTGCTGTGAGAAGAGTGTATGTGGTGCACCCGGGTGGAAAACGTCCGTCTGGGCGTCCCAGATACCGCTGGAGTGACGAAGTCCTAAAAGACCTGTTCGCCCTCGGAATACCAACTGGCGTGAAGTGGCGCAGGATAGGGCAGAGTGGCGCTCTCTTGCGTCAGAGCCCAAGATCTTGTTTGGGTCACTGAGCGAGTGAAGTAGTAGTAGTAGTACAAAAACGCAATGTATTTTAAAACTTTGGAGAAAGCCTTCAGATTGGGTAAGGTAACCTACACCTACTGTACTTAGGTTACCTATTACTTACCCTAAGTAGGTGTCTAAGTACACTTTTGTTACTATATGCATTATTTTATTATACGCAGATAATAAAATAATGCAAAATAATGAATCTGGCAGCCCAACTCAACCTCCACCTTACAAAAGGCCACGGCCGTAATAAGAGTATTCTGTAGTTACCACCCTAATGTACGATTCCCACCGACTGGCTGGAGTCAGGCCGCACCGGAGCGCATTTTTAATGTGCCTATATATTATATATCGCAGAAGCGATAGAATCCGTCCGGAGGCGTCTCCGCGTCCGCGAGCAGCCGACCGGCTTGCGGCCACATAAATGTGAAATGCGATCCGACTGCCCGTTCGGTGGGAGTCGTAGTAGTCGTACTTAAATCTAAATATCTAAAAGAGGTCAGAGTAAATAAAATAACTTAATGTTTTTGTGTATTTGCAATATGAGAAAACTTAAAAAACTAACGCTGCATCCATAGATCGCTAAAATACAAAACACGCAAAAATAACTCATTGTTTTAAACATTCGAGTGTCGTTGTATGGAGTAGGTTCCCAACTTGAGCCCTTCTCTGTCCTCCGTGGCAGGATGGCTGCGCACAGCAGCAGCATGCTTACGTATAGGCGCCGTGTTTGATGACAGACTTGTGCATGTCATCAATCTATCTTCAAAGCCAGCGGTGCAGCAACTAGCCAGCCACAAGGAAGATATGTTGGGGATTATCATGAGATCTTCAGTCTTCTTCGTAAAGATGGTAGCTTATTAGCCAACACTTTCGGGTAATCTCAATTATCTTAAAAAAAACACCAATCATTCGTAAGGAGTGGTATTTAATTATTAGGTAGGTAATTATCTTTAGATTAGATTAGTACATTAGTACTCCAACTTGTAACGACAAAGCAAATCAAATTATGATTGACACATTGACATTTCCGACTTCAAAATAATATTTGCTATTTCTTTAATCTTAATACTGCGAGAAGGAGACAAAGTTATCGTGACTAGGGACGCTCCGTTTCTAAAGCTGACTATTCATTATTTTTCCGATTATGTTAGTACCGATTCAGTGTTGCCACGAAAGAAAAGTTAGTTCCAAGTATAAATGGCCACACTGGCTAAGTCGCGCGCGGGATGGCTCTCTCGCGTGGAATTCTTTTCTCGATCTGCCAACTTATGCTACCAAAATCGAGAAACTGACAGGTCGAGATAGAAATTTGTGACACGCGACTGTTGTTTCTCGCGGCGCGAGTTATCCCGCGTGTAATCATGTGCTAGCCGTGCAGAGTGATGATACCCATATATTCGTAAAGTAGAATATTGAAGAGTTAGGTATTCCTCGGTATCATTGAAACATGACGACAACCCGAATGTGTAGTTCGATAAGAAAGAAATAACCAGTATTGTAACTATTTGGCTTGGCATCGACTTCAAACGTATCAGCACGGCTAGCACATGATTACACGCGGGATAACTCGCGCCGCGAGAAACAACAGTCGCGTGTCACAAATTTCTATCTCGACCTGTCAGTTTCTCGATTTTGGTAGCATAAGTTGGCAGATCGAGAAAAGAATTCCACGCGAGAGAGCCATCCCGCGCGCGACTTAGCCAGTGTGGCCATTTATACTTGGAACTAACTTTTCTTTCGTGGCAACACTGAATCGGTACTAACATAATCGGAAAAATAATGAATAGTCAGCTTTAGAAACGGAGCGTCCCTAGTCACGATAACTTTGTCTCCTTCTCGCAGTATTAAGATTAAAGAAATAGCAAATATTATTTTGAAGTCGGAAATGTCAATGTGTCAATCATAATTTGATTTGCTTTGTCGTTACAAGTTGGAGTACTAATGTACTAATCTAATCTAAAGATAATTACCTACCTAATAATTAAATACCACTCCTTACGAATGATTGGTGTTTTTTTTAAGATAATTGAGATTACCCGAAAGTGTTGGCTAATAAGCTACCATCTTTACGAAGAAGACTGAAGATCTCATGATAATCCCCAACATATCTTCCTTGTGGCTGGCTAGTTGCTGCACCGCTGGCTTTGAAGATAGATTGATGACATGCACAAGTCTGTCATCAAACACGGCGCCTATACGTAAGCATGCTGCTGCTGTGCGCAGCCATCCTGCCACGGAGGACAGAGAAGGGCTCAAGTTGGGAACCTACTCCATACAACGACACTCGAATGTTTAAAACAATGAGTTATTTTTGCGTGTTTTGTATTTTAGCGATCTATGGATGCAGCGTTAGTTTTTTAAGTTTTCTCATATTGCAAATACACAAAAACATTAAGTTATTTTATTTACTCTGACCTCTTTTAGATATTTAGATTTAAGTACGACTACTACGACTCCCACCGAACGGGCAGTCGGATCGCATTTCACATTTATGTGGCCGCAAGCCGGTCGGCTGCTCGCGGACGCGGAGACGCCTCCGGACGGATTCTATCGCTTCTGCGATATATAATATATAGGCACATTAAAAATGCGCTCCGGTGCGGCCTGACTCCAGCCAGTCGGTGGGAATCGTACATTAGGGTGGTAACTACAGAATACTCTTATTACGGCCGTGGCCTTTTGTAAGGTGGAGGTTGAGTTGGGCTGCCAGATTCATTATTTTGCATTATTTTATTATCTGCGTATAATAAAATAATGCATATAGTAACAAAAGTGTACTTAGACACCTACTTAGGGTAAGTAATAGGTAACCTAAGTACAGTAGGTGTAGGTTACCTTACCCAATCTGAAGGCTTTCTCCAAAGTTTTAAAATACATTGCGTTTTTGTACTACTACTACTACTTCACTCGCTCAGTGACCCAAACAAGATCTTGGGCTCTGACGCAAGAGAGCGCCACTCTGCCCTATCCTGCGCCACTTCACGCCAGTTGGTATTCCGAGGGCGAACAGGTCTTTTAGGACTTCGTCACTCCAGCGGTATCTGGGACGCCCAGACGGACGTTTTCCACCCGGGTGCACCACATACACTCTTCTCACAGCACGATCCTCTCCCATCCTCTCTAGGTGGTGCGTTTTTGTACACATATTATAAATCATTAGTACCCGGATATACCTATAATTAAACCCCAAGACCGCGGTTTATATCCCACAATCAATTGAAGCACGTGACGAGTTTTTGTACTTAGGTGGTGCTGGTGGTTTAATTAACTATTTGCGTATATATTTTTTAGGTGGTAGGTTGCATGCATTGACTGTAAAAACACGCGTGTAAGTGTAACGGGTTAGCACTGATTGACTAGCACTTAATTATTTCGTGGATTAATACGGATTTCCACAAAGTAATTTCTATTAATCACCCTCCAGTCAATTCGCCATCTAACTGTTTGCTTTGTTGATGTAGTGGCACAATCTTAGGCTTTTAATTTTTCTGTCGGGTTTTCATTTAACTTAAAAGAACAAACAAGTAAATGTGAAAAAATACAATCATTTTGTTATTACCGGCATGATATAGATATAGGTATCTTAATAGGTATGTTATAAAGCAATATCACGTACCTACACCTTACCTACCTAGCTAACGGACAAATCATAAAACTCAGGATTCATATTAAAATTACACAGAAAATTGCTGTAGTATGAAATAAATACAAAATATAGAAAATTAACTTTCTTTTAGGACCAAAGTCAACAAAACTTCGACAAAATATGCTTCTCGCGACCCTCTAGCCTCGAAGACAGTTTCTCTCCTTTTGACGTTGAAACGCGGGATATTTTCTCTCCCATAGTGCACTTGTGCTACGAGTTTCGAGAGTATCCCGCGTGGAACTGTCAAACGACAAAATTATGTCGCTTTGACATTTGTCCGCGAGACAGCGGGTTGTCGCGCGCGTCTTATGCTACCGATTCGCGAGAAAGCTCTATGTCGCGGCATTTTCTCGCCTGTCGACTGTCGCGCCCGTCATGTGCTAGCCGTGCAGTACCTAATATACTTTACTCTTTGCGTGTCAGTTTCTAGCAAAGAGTAAAGTACTTATGTTGCTAGCGTATATAAAACGGGTGATATTTTATTTGATACTTTTTCAAGTCGATTTTTATCAAGCTCTGGATCTGAAGCCAACACGATTTGAGGAGTTGGACCTCATTGGACCAACTTTCGGTACTAGACCTACACAAATGTTCCTTGAGAACTTACTTGCATGATAAACATAACGATGAGGACAAATCGCCAAAAGTGAAATACCTATGCGTTAAAGAGTCCCGTTCTGGTCATCATTAGCAATTCCACTTCATCAAGTGGCATTGTTTTGGATGTAAATGGTTGTATTGTCGATGATGATACTAAAATCGCTATATTTTTAGGAGTTCTCTGGATTCCACATTGATTCCATCAGAAGTGTGTTTTGACAATAACGGAACCAACTAGGTGATAAAAAAAAATTGATTGTAATGTAATTGATATTGGGTTAAAGTTATAAGGTAACATACATACAAAAAAAAACGGTCGAATTTATAATCTCCTTTTTTGACGTTGGTTAAAAATCCTAATAGTAAGTAGTTACAACAAAGAATTTGAAACAGAGTTTGTTACAATCATATTAAAAATATTAAAACGGGTGACTAACATGAATGACCCGTAAAATACATATTTTAAGTCGAAAAACGCTCCACATGTTTCACTCCGTTCCGAGGAATTTCGTCAGGAGCTCACGTTGGTGGACCGGCGCAGACTGCGGGCCGCAGCCGCAGCCCTCCGCGTCCGATGACTCTTGCCAAAACGCAAGCTCCTGACGTGATTCCTACCAAGAGGTGGATTATTCAAACAACCAAATGGAAAGGTCTACTGAGCAAACAAAACTCAGGAAGACAGAAAAAGATGGGTTGATAACATCATATCAATTGTATAGGAAGGAAATGGGAGATTACTGCCGAAGACAAAGAGAAATGGAAGAAGTTGGAGGAGGTTTTTACTCTAAAGGGATCAGTCCAACACCATCCAATGAAGTACGGGCCGAACGAGAGCCCGCCAGCGTTTATCCCTTTACCAGGCTAAGGGATATATATTTCCCACATGAAGCACTTCAAACATGTGTTCTATTTTAGATGAGTAAGACTGACATTCCATTGTCATTTCTGAACTGTCAGCCTGGTAAAGGGTTAAAAAAGGGTTGAACTCTTCCCTGATAGAGTAAGACCAAGCTAAGTTGGCAGCGATTCTGATAGCACACGACTGCGCAGCGGTGGCAGTATGGTTCCATTTTTAGGGTTCCGTAGCCAAATGGCAAAAAAACGGAACCCTTATAGATTCGTCATGTCCGTCTGTCTGTCCGATTCTGTCACAGCCACTTTTTTCCGAAACTATAAGAGCTGTACTGTTCAAACTTAGTAAGTGGATGTATTCTATGAACCGTATTAAGATTTTCACACAAAAATAGAAAAAAAAACAATACATTTTGGGGGTTCCCCATACTTAGAACTGGAACTCAAAAAATCTTTTTTCATCAAACCCATACGTGTGGGGTATCTATGGATAGGTCTTCAAAAATGATATTGAGGTTTCTAATATCATTTTTTTCTAAACTGAATAGTTTGCGCGAGAGAACCTTCCAAACGTGAAAAAAAATGTGTCCCCCCCCCTGTAACTTCTAAAATAACAGAATGAAAAATCTAAAAAAAATATATGATTTACATTACGATGCAAACTTCCACCGAAAATTGGTTTGAACGAGATCTAGTAAGTAGTTTTTTTAATAAGTCATAAAATAAAATATTTTTTTTTCATCAAACCCTTCCTTCAAAATACGTGTGGGGTATCTATGGATAGGTCTTCAAAAATGATATTAGGTTTCTAATATCATTTTTTTCTAAACTGAATAGTTTGCGCGAGAGACACTACCAAAGTGGTAAAATGTGTGTCCAAAGTGGTAAAATGTTGAACGAGATCTAGTAAGTAGTTTTTTTTAATACATCATAAATGGTACGGAACCCTTCATGGGCGAGTCCGACTCGCACTTGGCCGCTTTTTTTATCACTTTCGCGCTTACATACTTGTTCGAACGTGATAGGCATGGTGACAAATGATAAAGAGTCGACCATTCAGCCCTACAGCCTACAGGTGTTATTTAAAACGTCATCTATGAAATTATGACGTTTACTTTCACAGTCTGGGCTATCAAAATTGCTGCCAACTTAGCTTGGTCTGACTCTAGTTGCTGCCTTCGGGGACATTTCAATTTGTCAGTGAAATAAAAAAGCTCATCACGCAACAAATTATGTATTTGCGATTCAAAAACAGCTGTAAGTCGCAATAAATACAAAATCAATATAAACTTGTCTAATTCTATGTCCACTGAGTTCCCCGAGTTCAAGAAGAAGGTATTTAACTGCTAAACGCATAGAGTTAAGGAAGCTTTCATTTCTTTATCATCAAAATAATTGAAGTGTGAGTATGTGTGGTTAGGTAAGGTAAGGAGAAAACAGGGAACGCCGTGGTCAAGTTCCGAGCAGATTGGCCATATAGTTTTACCCTTTCAGGGCTGTAATTTAAGCCAATGAACAACAAAACCCATAAACCTAAAATTTTTCATTAATGTATATTAATTAACACATTGAGTTCACTTAAACTATACACACCAAAGAACACTGCACAGTGCTCATTGACATAGTAGTTTTTACTGCGGTAGCATATATTTTATGTCAATGTGCGAAATACTTAGGTACACTTATCTACATATGAAAAAGTGAATCACAGATTTTCTTATACGAATACTAGGTTTTTTCTTTTTTTGCATGACTCACTTTGCCTAGCCTTTTTGATATCCATCTCTTACCACGCTCGCTTCAAAGGGTCTACCACGAAAATCGAAATTTCGTTATCTGCCTCTCTACCGTTCTTGCATATTCAGGCGATAGGGAGGCGGATAAAGAATTTACGATTTTCGTTTCACAACTTCGTTCTTTCGTTCATCTATTTGCCTCTATCGCTCGAATATGTAAAAGCAATAAAGGTCGATAGTGAAATTTCCTCTGAACGCCCAGCAAGGATGGGTATAAAAAAGTCCAAATATTTAAGAGCCTAGGGGCTCCCGCAACTGTCTAGGCGCGCCTGCTTACGGTGTTCAGCCTGTGTCATTTTGTCCAGAACATTCTGCATCTCAGGCCAGGGTTCGTAGCGCTGGTAGAACACAAGGAACTTGTGAATCGTGGGGTTGCGTAGATCCATATTCCTCGAGATATTGTTCCAACAATGCTTCGAGAACTGGGTGTCTACCTAAGGAACAGACAAATGGTATGTTTTAAGAAGTGTATTTATGTGCTTGACACCAACGAACGGGATAGGTACCTATTTCCATTTAAGCTAAATTCCTAGTCAACCAGGCCTATCCTACAATACGACAAAAGGATTTGTGTTAGCATTAGCATCTATTACACTGTCAAAAGGCGGTAGATACTGATACGTAAAACCAACTCATACCCTGTGCATTACGCCTCCATATATTCCAACATAGCCCAGGACGAAGAAAATATCAAAAGCCACGCATATGAACAGTGGGATGGTCTCCCAATAGTGCAGCAATGCATAGCCGATCTGAAGCCTCTTCGGTATAATATTATTTTCGTACTGGTTCTCAGGAATCAGGCCGAAGATCTGGCGTACAGGTGCCCGAAACAGGGGCTCTGGCTTCCGTTTCGAAGTCAAGAAACTTGGCGTTGCCCCTTGCAGCGCTACCTTTGCAGCGCTGAGCAATCTTGATAAACACATAAAATATTGAAAAAAATTAAAGAAAATGTAGTATTGCTATATAATGACAAAAAAATTTGGGACGGATATTGGTTTTAGTTTGATGGATAGGTGTGTTGTGGCATTATATTGATGTTGATATATTTTGTCAATTTTGATTTAAACTTTAGAATCAAACAAAAGAATATTTCCTAGAACTATAGAAGAAAGGTTTTTCAATGAAGAATGAATAACTCTGAACAGTCTGATCTGAACCAAAGAGCATATAATCACTACGTTTTACGTTTCTGAACCTACACAACTGGCACAGCTTGACATCCCTTTACGTGCCACGGACTTGACAATTTCCGGATCCGGAGAGTCAAAGTGGGCCGTTGCAACTCTTTCTAATTAGGGTGACCATGAGTTATACATATAAGTAATCTGGGATATTAGGATAACGTGGAATATATAGTTTGGCCAATATCTTTTCTCATGTATAAATTATTAACTAATATAAACAGGACTTAATCGCGTATTAAGTTTTATGTTTACATCCGACGTTCCGAGGATGGCGTTGTCCCCGTGGTCTCGAAGTAGAACGTAGTGATTATATGCTCTTTGTCTCGAAGAAGACTGGCTAAAGTTGACATCAACATCTTCTAGCCGCGTGAGTTTTTCGAACTACTCGCACTTGGTCTTGTTTATTGACTTGAACATTTTCCGCACTAGGGATGTTACTGTGTCGACACACAACACTAACGATATCCGATTTTTCGACTGTCGATATTCGTTCTCGCTTACACATTCTAATAACTGGAGACCTACCGCAAAAACCGAAATTCGCAAATTGCGGAGATCTTTGTCTTTTACTCTCACTAAGACGTAATAAGACAGAGAAAAACGCCCGCAATTGATGAACTTCGATTTTCGCGGTTATAGCCCTGGATTCCATGTGGATGAGATTTATATTTTCTAATTAAAATACTTAAGGTGTTACGATGCCGGACATGTGTTTGAAAATTGTAAATTAATAAATGGCAGCCGTTATCCGCCACTGCCGAATTCAAAAATGGTCACGATTTTACATTTTGTAGTCTGCCTCTTTCGCACTCATGCGTGATGGCTTACGTTTTGCACACTTTAACTATATTTAATTCTTTAAGCGTCATCTACTCATCGTAGATCTGTGATTGCAACTAGTTTTCAAATTTGTCGCCTTTTTCTACTGACGGAAATGTATGTCTAACCTATATCGAATCGATAACGTATATATAAATAGTTAGTAAAACCGTTTCAGTATTAAAATATAATGTATAAACGTAAGTCTGGAATATTTAAGGACTTTGGATTTCAATTTTGGCAATTAATTATTCTGTAATAGCTATCATTCCACCAATTTAATCATGCCGATATATTGACATACCCAATAGGGTTGTTTCCATCTACAAATCTTAGGGCAGAATAGGGTTGTTTCCAATTTTTTGAAACGCTTGTATTACGTTCTATATTAACTAAAAGTTGCCCTAAAACTCAACTTTTATACTAAAAACGGCTTTAAATATGAAGGGTTCCGTACCATTATGACGTATTAAAAAATACTACTTATTAGATCTCGTTCAAACCAATTTTCGGTGGAAGATTGCATGGTAATGTATATCATATATATTTTTTTAGTTTTATCATTCTGTTATTTTAGAAGTAACAGGGGGGGGGACCACACATTTTACCAATTTGGAAGTGTCTCTCGCGCAAACTATTCAGTTTACCCATACGTGTGGGGTATCTATGGATAGGTCTTCTAAAATTATATTAGAAACCTCAATATCATTTTTGAAGACCTATCCATAGATACCCCACACGTATGGGTTTGATGAAAAAAAATTTTTTGAGATTCAGTTCTAAGTATGGGGAACCCCCAAAATTTATTGTTTTTTTTTTCTATTTTTGTGTAAAAATCTTAATGCGGTTCATAGAATACATCTACTTACCAAGTTTGAACAGTATAGTTCTTATAGTTTCGGAAAAAAGTGGCTGTGACATAATCAGACAGACAGACGGACATGACGAATCCATAAGGGTTCCGTTTTTTGCCATTTGGCTACGGAACCCTAATTATGACGTTTACTTATGACTTGCACAGGCTGGGCTATCAAAATCGCTGAATAGTAATCTTGGTCTAAAGCTATCCATTTGTGTAATTCAAACGCTTTACGCGTTGAATAAGCGCTTATGCGAGTAATATTATATCTATGCCTAACACTCTCCATAAATGCCAAGTACACGTCAGAGATTTTTTGACGTTTAATTTTTTTGACATCTCTATTGACTTGAGAGTATTGAGATTCTTGAGTTTTGAGTTGGCTATTAGCCGCAATAATTAAAATATTCAACTGCTCGATTATTTAAATAAAACCATTATGAAGTATAAAGGATTATTATGTTTCATGATATTACTTACTTATTACCAGGGCGAGGCCCAGACTCGGGCAAAAGGGGTGGGTGTTGTTTCAGATAATTACATTTTAACCGGCTTGAATTTTTTCTAACTAATTTCCTCAATTTTCAGTTGGAAGAGAAGGTGCAGCAGTTAACGGATATGACAGCAAAGCGGTCAATTATTTCTTTGAACGTTAATAAGTTCAAAGACTACGTGAGATCGCCCCCGAGAGATTATTCTTTCATAGTGATGTTCACTGCCATGGCACCATCGAGACGCTGCGCGATCTGCCAGCACGTTTACGATGAGTTCATGATTGTCGCCAATTCCTTCAGGTTCTCGCCGTCTCACAATAACAAACTGTTCTTCGGAATGGTTGATTTTGATGAAGGATCTGACATTTTCCAAATGGTAAGTAGATTAATTGATTGACACATATTTTTTCAGTTCTTATTAAGTATTTGTAAAAGAAATTATGTGTAACGGATTAGTAGCGTGAAAGAATAATGTGAATTGTGATTATCTCTTATTACGAGGTTTTAAAGAGTTAATTAATATTAGTATTATTAAGTAAATAGAAGCATAGTTATGACAAGATGGCTGGTCTAGTTCAGGGGTCACCAGGTGGCAGACCGCGGTCTGGATCCGTACTGTCAACCTATTTAATTTTTTTGCTTATTTAATAAACTCAAGTAGAAATGGACTGAATTGTTATTTTATTTTAAGAACCGGACCTCTGAAGAAACTTATTGGTGGTCCCTGGTCTAGTTGGAAGGACTGTATGTTTTATCACCTTGATTAACTTAGTTATATTCTTATAGTGCAGACAGTAAAAAGAATTAAAAAGTAATGTCATGAATAATGTAGGAAATTCAAAGTTATAAGAAACTGCGGTGCAGCATTGTTTCTAAAAAAAAACACATGTATGTATACAACATGTCTCTACTCTGTGGAAATTGACCGAGATCCGAGGAATGTCCTAATATGATAAATTATTTGATTAGATAAACATTTAAAAAAAATATTTTTAAAGTGAAATTAATTAAAATAAATCATCAATAAATAGGAGCATACTGTATTAGTCATTTACAATGAAGATAAGATTAAATTGACAGTAGTGACATGACATACTCTTTAATTACCATGTATCTACATACAGGCTGTTCTCGGCCGAGGCATGTCTACACTGGCCGGTTTGTGCATGAGGAAATTGCCTCGCGCGTATGCTCGCTCTCTCGTTTGGAATGAGACTTTGTGTATAGGTTAGAAATACTCTAAACGATACGTCCTATTCATCTATGTCCAGAGGGTAGAGACCTGTTGTACGACTTGTACATACCCGCATTGAGTGATATTTTCACTAGGAATATGTGTGACAGACTGATGCTCTGAAGCTGAGACGGGCGCAGAGTAGTAGCAACCCAAGACGACACTTCCTGTCTAACCACATAGTGAAAGTGTGGAACAGTTTTGCCCGAATCCGCAATCAGTGCACCCTCAGTGAACTCTTTTAAAAACAGACTCTACAGACATTTTATAAATGGACAAAACACTAGTGCAGGATATTGATGTCCACATATCACCTATAAGCTGCCTGTGCATTCACAAATAATAATAGTAGTAGTAGTAGTAGTAAAACTCTATTGTACAGAAATGAAAACAAAACAGGAAATAAAACACTCATCATTAGTACTAAGGCGAACTTATCGAAGGTTAACAGTCTAACTTCCATAAGTCAGTCAGATGCTTTAACAACTTTTTGCACACCTATATTCCGTACATGGCGGGAAAAAGTTGATAACTCCAGATATAAATTTGAAGAAATTTGAACTTAAAATAGAATTACATAAGGTTACGCTGGTACCATATATTGTGTAATGATTTTCTTGATAAAATATTTCTTTTTTTTGAGAAAGCAATGAAACAAAAGAAATGCTACTTTATTTGGTTTAAGTAAACTTCTAATTTTATTTTTTTATTTTTTATTGGGCAAATTAATTTGATTAAAACAGAGTGTAATGCACATTGTGCCTTACGAGGAGAGATAAATTTAGTGATGTAATGAAATCATTAATTAAAGCTAGTATAGCTTTGGCTAATCATTCTGTAATGTTATTACAGTTACGGCTCAACACAGCCCCGGTTATCATGCACTTCCCTGCCAAAGGGAAACCTAAGCCTGCCGACTCCATGGACTTTGAGAGGGCAGGCATTCATGCCGAGGCTATTGCCAAGTGGATTCAAGACAGGACTGATGTTCAGGTAACACTTAACTTCTTGCATGTTTATGCTCAAAATCGACTTTTAATTTAACCCCCAACGCAAAAAGGGGGTGTTATAACTTATAGTTTGACGCTGTGTGTGTCGTCTGTCAATTTGTAAGATTTTAGTGTAGATCAAAACAAATATGTTATTTTTAACGTGACCTTTCTTAACATTCATGACTGTAATGTCTTTTAAGTTTGCAATAAAGATTCATTAAACTGTTGTTTTAATAATCTTGTACACATATTACCTGCTAGGCACTATTTTTCCAGGCCACTCTTTATTACTACATATACATATATGTGGTTCTAAAATAGGATACCTATTGGAAGATAATATGTTTACGGAAGACATCTGCCAATGGCCTGTAGTTCTGTACAAAGCGACCAACTTTTTATTTTTGTCAAAGTGACTTACATCATAACTCAGTGAATTTGGTCCCTTTTTGAATTGATAAAAAAAACTGAGTTGCTCGTTTTCTGCATAACTATGATCTGTTTTTTACCTAAACATCTACTTTTTCTGCTGACAAATTGGTTTTCTTGACTGGTATCTTTTCTTATCTTTTCTTAAAATATGTACATAAATCATTACAGATCCGCATTTTCCGCCCGCCGAACTATTCCGGAGCTGTTGCATTCCTCATGCTGTTCGTCCTAGTAGCCGGTTTCCTGTACCTTAGACGGAACAACCTCGAGTTCCTGTACAACAAGCAGATGTGGGCGGTCGCTGCTGTGTTCTTCTGTTTCGCCATGGTGTCCGGTCAGATGTGGAACCAGATCAGAGGCCCTCCATTCTTCCATAGGAGTAAGAACGGACCGGTGTATATTAATGGCGGATCCCATGGACAGTTCGTGTTGGAGAGCTATATTGTAGCAATTTTAAGTATCCTTTTTAAAGTCACTGGCTGACCTTGACTTTGTCCAAATTTTTACTAATACTATCGACAAACGCAATAACGACTTCCGTCCTCCCGTTCTCTCAAACTCTCGATTCCTTCTCACCGTACTGGTTTTATGTCTAACTCTTTCGCCGTTGAGGCAATCCGTCTCTGGAATTCCCTCCCTCTCTTTATTCGAGAAGCCCCAAGCAAACCCGTTTTCAAACGACTACTTCGCAAGCATCTTCTGTCAGAAGAACTTAAATAAGGTTCACCATCATGTATATGTACATAATTATATGTATTAGTCTATCTTTTATACATTATATAAGTAGTAGTATTTAACTATTTATATATTTTTAATATTATTTTTTTAATATTACTTCACGTTTAATTTTTTCCTTATTATTTGTTATTATTTTTTCCTGCACCAACATACACAAATGTCTCTGTTTGACCCAATGGTTGACTGGTAGAGAATGCCTTTTGGCATTAAGTACGCCATTTGTACATTTTTCTTTATGTGTGCAATAAAGTTTATTAAATAAATAAATAAATAAACGACGGTCCAAATTTGTCGGGACCACGTAGGATGGAACTCTAAAACTGTGGTTATTCCCACTAGTTACACTATAGTTAATAAACTAGTGGGAATAACCACAGTTTTTGAGTTCCATCCTACGTGGTCCCGACAAGTTTGGGCCGTCGTTATTGCGTTTGTCGAGTTACTGGTGTAACTGCTGGGAATTTTTTAGTGTTCCCGTAAACTGCCTTAAAAAATTCCCAGTAGTCACCACTGGCAACAACTTGGTGGTAATTAGTGGGAATAACCCAAAACGGCTGATACTGACTCTGTTCTGAATATTTTTTGTACAAAATCACTTTTAAGTTCTATTATCATACCTCGGTTTGTCGGGGGCAAAAATACACCAGTGGTAGTGATTAATTAAATATCGTCTCAAGGTTTATCAGTAGAAGCAATCTCTAAATCGTAATAACAAATGTCGTGCCTCCTCCTCGAACTAAACGCTATTAATCAAAAGTGTCAGCTCTTCCAATCCAACTTAAAATTACATTAAGTTTTGGACCCAGGTATATCTCCTTAAACTACGTTGAGGTATGGGCAGTGTGAATGTCATCTCGTTTTCTGGTACGGTACAGCACAGCGGATGTCATTACATATCTAGAGCAGAGCCCAACTGGGGAAGTTTTTTTTTTTTTTTTTTTATACTACGTCGGTGGCAAACAAGCATACGGCCCGCCTGATGGTAAGCAGTCTCCGTAGCCTATGTACGCCTGCAACTCCAGAGGAGTTACATACGCGTTGCCGACCCTAAACCCGCCCCCCCTCGATGAGCTCTGGCAACCTTAGTCACCGGCAGGAACACAACCTCCCCTCCACCTTACAGAAAACCGCAGCCAAATAACACTACATAGTGTTGTGTTCCTGTCGGTGAGTAAGGTTGCCAGAGCTCAACGAGGGTGAGGAGTGTTAGGGTCAGCAACGCGCAAGTAACTCCTCTGGAGTTGCAGGCGTCCATACGCTACGGAGACTGCTTACCATCATGCGCTTCGAAGATCCATCGCGTATGCGTGTTTGCCACCGACGTAGTATAAAAAAAAAATCCATTTGGGCGAAACCCAAAACAACTTTGCTTTGCTGAAATATATATATAAATTCCTTAACACCTACATCAGATGCTGCAGTAGTAGTGGGCATGATTCTCATGATAGAAGCGGCCGGAGGAGTGAAGAGTGCAGAGCCAACACGCAGCGCAGCCGAGGGAAAGAGACGGCGCTTCCAATCTGTCGTCGGGCTTGTACTAGTGTGCGTGTTCTTCTCTCTACTACTGTCTGTGTTCAGAGCCAAGACGCAGGGATATCCCTACAGGTGAGTTTGAACCTTATTACAGAGGATTAGAGTCCTACAATAAATGTCGGACTGTTACCCCCTTATTCATAAACGTGTACTAAAGTTACGATGCCGCTGATCATCGTTTGTCCCTTTCCATCATTCCAATACGTCGGAAAGCGACAAACGATTGAAACGATGATCAGCGGCATCGTAACTTTAGTACACGTTTATAAATAAGGGGGTTAGAGTTCCAATGGTAAGATGTGTAAAATCCATGCGCATTGCAGTAAAGGGATAGAGACTGTATTTTTAATCTGTGGTAGAGACCCTTGTCACTAGGTGTGCAATAGAGTTAATTTTGAAAAGACGGCGTCAGTTGTTATTCTAGTCGGCGGCAGTACAAGTAGTATAAGACGATATTATTTGCCAAATTTCATAGTTTTAGGTCGACAGAAAGTACCCTATGAATTTCGATTTCCTTGAGGGTGTCGTGATATACGTTTTTTCCAGCTTTAAGGGACTGTAGACCTGAGTATATGGTTTTTATTTCAACTCGATACCTCCAGACGTTCCGGAGACAGCGTTGACAGACAGACAGACCGACAACAAATTTATCCTTTAAGCGTTCCGTTTTTTTCCTTTTGAGGTACGGAACCCAAAAATGTCTATAGTCTGTGGTTTATGTTTCTTTAGATTTGTCATATGTAATGTCATTCTTTGTTAAACGATTGTAGCGCCATCTGCGTTAAAGTTTTCGCGTTCATTCACATTTCTCAGAAATCTGCATCTCATCATTAGATAAATCGGAGCTGTTAAGGTGTTCAACAATACCTCAACAATGCCGCTGTTCTTAACACGTACTAAAGAGCATGTTCAGATATTTTTGAGCACTATGGCCGCTCCGTAAAATGTCGATGACATTGCGACATAATATTGCGACAGTATATGATTTTAGTATAATATTGATTTATTTTAAAATTATATTTAATGTCATTAACGGGTCTGACGCGATTAAGGGCCTGTTTCACAATGTCCAAGTAAAGTCTTGAATAAGCTACTTGCCTCTTATCTGACGAATAAAGTCATCCACGGCGTTTCACAATCTTCAAATAAGTCTAACTAGTAGATAAACTGCTAAGTTTTGCATGAAGTTGTAGTTAAATCTGACAGTTAATTTATTTGTTAATTAGCTAGCTATCCAATACATACTTTACTTAGATATTGTGAAACAGGCCGTAAATTTTATTATTTTACCTATTTTGTCTTCCTTCGCTTTTGCTACCTGCTGAAACGTTGGAAAAAAGGTAAATTAATTGAATCTAATGCATTAGACCCGTCATAGTACCTACATTGTGCAACGAGGCGGGTAAGTGAAATTTTGCCACGAGGGTGGTTATTCCCGAGAGCCGCAGGCTGGAGGGAATTAAAGATCCGAGTTTGCAATATTCTTACCCCCGGAGTTACACACAATGTTTTTCATCACAATTGCGAAGAAAAAACTAAATTTTAAGGACAATAATTCTTAAATACGGTGACATATCAAACCTTCGTCCGCCATTTTGTAATTTTTTGGCAGGTGAGGGATCGAAGGCACAGACCTATTCGGCATTCAGCCACGATTGAAAATTATGTAAAACTATATGATTTAACATAAACAAAAATATTAAATTCTAATCGTCAGTATTTTAAACTTAAAACCCATTTATGCTACTTGGTTTGTATGAATAAGTGACATAATTAAAGAAAAAAAGCTATAACTCGCTTTTTTTAGGGTTCCGTAGCCAAATGGCATAAAACGGAACCCTTATAGTTTCGCCATGTCCGTCTGTCTGTCTGTCTGTCTGTCCGAGGCTTTGCTCCGTGGTCGTTAGTGCTAGAAAGCTGAAATTTGGCATGGATATATAAATCAATAAAGCCGACAAAGTCGTACAATAAAATCTAAAAATTTTTTTTTTAGGGTACCTCCCCTACACGTAAAGTGGGGGTGAATTTTTTTTTTCGCTTCAACCCTAGAGTGTGGGGTATCGTTGGAAAGGTCTTTCAAAACTAATAGGGGTTTTCAAGAAACACTTTTTGACAAAGTGAATATATTCGGAGATAATCGCTCCGAAAGAAAAAAAAAATGTGTCCCCCCCCCTCTAACAAAAAATTGAAAAAAATCGTGGAAGTAGAGCTTAAGAAAGACATTAAATGAAAACTATAGCGGACATGATCAGTTTAGCTCTTTTTGAGTTATCGCAAAAAGTTTTCCCTTCATAGTAAAAAGACTTACTTTAATTACGTACTGATTATGCAAATTTGCCTGTTTGTTTAACTCGGGTGAAAGGTACCGTTTACTACACTTTAAGCTCCAGTGACGGAAGAGTAACTACGGAACCCTACACTGAGCGTGGCCCGACATGCTCTTGGCCGGTTTTTTCATAATCGATAACTTCCGCGGGAACAAAATATAGGCCTTCGTCCTTCAGCACACCTGCATGAAATAAGACCTTTTACGAGCAAGTGTGATAAAAATGACATTAAATATATGTAGTGTGTACAAAACGCGAGAGTTTAAAGTGTTTATTTTTAAAACTCTTTTGTTTCAGTTTCCTATTCAAGTAAGGCGGCTGTTAAATAATATAAGTAATTTGCAATAATATGAGTGAAAAGTTATTTTTATTTAACACTTTTTAATGATTTAAGTATGTACACACTGGAACTGCGGCGTGATGAAATACAGTGTATTAAAATATAACATTTATTTTATTTTAACCTTTTACTTTAGCATATTAAGATATGTAGTTATAAGAAAATATTCATTCGGTTCGGTGCCAGCATATAGTACTTATAATCAGAGATTTAATATTATTCACGCGTCGAATAACAGTAACAGTATCTCCAATTCGCTTTTGAATAGGCTTCATTTAAAAAATAATTTAAGAAATATGTTTTTATAATATATGTATCAATAAAATAATGTGCTGTACTTCCAAAAAATGTCTACAAATAAATACGTGTCAGCTGCTCCATCATTGAACGCGCGAAGTAAAATCATTACTTTTCTGTAATAATTGGTTTCTGGTATAATCAGTAAAATTGTCGGTATTGATGTTATTTTATCCTAAATAAATTTGTTAGGTTAGGTTAGGCCATAGAGAAATAAAAAGTAAATACTCACTCCATACTGCATACCTGACGATAGATGTTGCGACGAACCGAACGACAAGTCTAATGCTCAACAATTTTAAGCTAATATTATAATCGGAACTCTATTTTCAACTCCTTCTATTTGTAATATTAGTTGTAAATTGTTGAGAAATACAATTTTGTTCATTCGCGACATCCGAGACATCTAGTGTCAAGTAGCGGTACTGATAATTCCGCTACTCGATGCTAGATGTCGACTACGAAAATAATAAGACTTTTGGTACCAAAACTGATGTATGGAGTGACCACTCTATGCTTACTTCTTATTTCTCTATGGCACAGCGTAACTGTGTATAGACACACATTTTGTGTATAACAATTATGTCACGAATCATAAATTTTTCCTATAATCGTTAATTCTCTTTCGTTCATTTGCGAATTTTATAGCCGCATGCGTTTAGCAACAGGTACTGTTTGAACACTAGTATTCACTAGCTATAATCACATTTGGCTTGTAGGTATTACGCCGTGTTCATGGTAGGTAAATACTGATAACATAACACGAATACCTACTATTTATTTATTTATCAGCATCCTAGAGTTGTCCAAGCTTTTGCCACGGCTCATGGGAGCCTGGAGTCAGCTTGGCAAATTATTTATTTATATACCGAGTTAATAAGACTCATTTAACTTTTTCGCCGCCATTGACTTGATATAAAATCAGTAAATTTCGTGCCTGACACGCCACAACTTCATATCAAGTCGTTTTTTATATTTTTAAGTTAGATATTATCAGTCATATTAAGAGTCATCAGATCAGCGATATTAAGAGTCCCCGGCAAGTTCGGCTGAATTTCACCTTCCCATACAAACGGAGTTTCGTTCTCATTTTAAAACTACGTTGGATTGTAATTAAACTTTGCACATACAATGAGATGAGGTATATCAAGTTCTGTAATAAGTTTGTATAGCTCTAGTTTTGTATAAAAACTTAAATTTTAAAACTAAAATATGAAAAGTTACATAAACTAACAGGACTTGATTTACCTTCTCGTATCGTATCGTAAGTACTTTTTAGAGGAATCTAGCAGTCGTTTTAAAATGAAAGTATATATGACGTTTACTATAACGTTTACTACGTTTGTATGGAGATACGAGCTTGCTGGGGACCCTTAAATATACTCATTGCATCCACTATTTTGCAGATCCCTAGAATCATCTTACAAAACTGGGAAGTGACTATTCCCTTCATTAGCCTAATAGCATTTTATTGCCGATGGCAAATTCTGGACCTTATTCACAAGAAGGACACTTGGGCCGTGGCAGCGCTGTTACTCTGTTTCACGATGGTATCAGGACAAATGTGGAATAAGATAAGCAAACCTTTATTTACTTTCAAGAACCAAGAAGGCCCTATTTTCATTAGTAATAAACTGACAAAACAGTTCTTGGCCGAGAGTTACATTGTGGCTGTTTTGAGTATCCTTTGGAAAACTTTTATCTTTATATGTATAGTAAACATTCCTATAATGGCACAGGCACCAGTAATGGGATGGTATAGTATAGACAAATCCTGTAATAGTACATTACTACAGACGCCGGGACGAAAGGGGTTGCCGGCCGAAGACATGTATAGACGGCTGAGTGAAGCGAAGCCGGATAGGTCTGAGGCGGGCAACCCCATATTTCCCGCCGAGGTATGTAGGTATAGTGCATTTCTCCATGCAATGAAATAATAATAAAAATAGGATGATGATGATGATGATTGTTTAATGTCCTAATGTGATAGGTTATTCAGTGCGTGGGGTATTGAAGGGGAACAAAAATTTGATTATTTTGCCGCTACGACGCACGCCATTACGCTTTTTTTCTTTTTAGTGTTTTTTTTTATTACTTTGGGGTTTCCTAAAGGGGAACAAAAATTTGATGTTTTTTGCGCTACGACGCACGGTTTAGGAGATACAGCCCTATAAAGATTTATACAGCCCTAAAAGTAATTAAATTTTCGTTCCCATGTAGGAAACCCTGAAATAATAATAATAAAACACAAAAAAGAATGTTGCTTAGTTTTTTATAACTGAATGTCATGATGCCTGTGCCACAAATTTATGTGAAATGGAAATTAAAAAAGAGGACTACCGGCCTAGGCCTGCAAGATTTGTATGAAATTCCATCGAACTCTTGTCCTAGCCGCACCTGAAACGTCATACTTCGCAGCCTATTATAAGGAACATATTATCAATATTTCATTGCATGTTTGAGAAAAATAAGTATTTATCATCAGTTTTTAAACACTGGCAACATTTAACCATAAACAAGAGCCATAGAGCGGTTTAAGTTTGATGTTTCATTGATTTTTATTTGTTTTAAAATTAATGGCGCCGTACATCTCATGACCAAAAAATCATAGTTTTTATTTGGTAGTAGTATTACTACAGTGGTTTCAGTAGAAACCAATTGCAGTATCTTTCATTAAATACATTGAAAACATAAACGATGAATAGGACATTCAACTTTTAACGCATAAAGTGGTAGATTTTTTACAGGTGCCGAGAAAATATCAAAGTACTCCATTCCCTTAAATGACCCATGACTGGTGCCGTTAGCATATTTTGTACAATTTCACCCTTTGACCGCCGACTGCCATGGCTGACAAAATTCACAGTGAACCCTTAATACATTCCAATGAAGTTTAATGTAGTTGTACCTAATGAAGTTTTAGTATTGTGTGTTCATTGTGTTATATAAAATAGAGCGGTCAAACGGTTAACACATTCACTGCCAACGTTTTCGTAGCGCTACGCTCATAACCGATCCCAGCGTTTTCCCGCTTTGTAGAGGAAAGCGACTACGAACAGATAACCCGCCGAGCGGGTTCCCGGCACTCAATGTGTTAATCAATAGGGAATATTACGTGAAACTCTGCGTAGGAGGCGCCACTACCACAATCCATTACAATCTGAGGGTCTACCGCGAAACAAATAAATCTAAATTTCGTTATCTAACCTCTTTATCACTTGCATATTCGAGCGATAAAGAGGCAGATAACTGAATTCCGATTTGCAGCACTAGCACCTATCGTAAACCATAGAGTAACTTACACATACTTAGCCTTACACTGTGTTTTGACAAGTTTTCACAGATGACATTGATGCATCAAGGTGGTTTGTTTACAAGGGCCTACCGGGAAACGTGGAAATCGAAATTTAGTTATCTGCGTCTTTATCGCTCGAATATGCAAGAGTGATAGAGAGGTTAGATAACGAAATTTAGATTTTCTTGTTTCGCGGCAGAACCTCCGATTTTGATGGATTGCGAGGTGCCCCCTGCGCATAGTTTCGCGTAATGTTCCCTTATAGAATAGTAGGTATAGATCGTGTTAAAATGAATGAGAATGCTCGGCGACGCGTGTCTTCACTCGTTTTGTCATGTTGTTAAAGGTTAGATTTGATGACACAAACTATAAGTAGGTAAGGTAATTTAAGAACGGTATGATTTCTTGACTAGGCATATCTAACAGATGGCGCGATAGTGCTAGGTATGATACTGGTCATAGAGGGGGCGGGAGGAGTGAGGACGGAAAGGGACGGAAGAGGTAAAAGAAAGAGACGGAAGCTCCTAATGCTGGCGGGAATCGTGCTGATGTTTGCGTCCTTCGTAACTCTTCTGGGTGCATTTAAAATCAAGAACCCATGGTATCCCTATAGGTAAATATTCATTTATTAAACCAGTAAGTACAATATTTGAGTAAAGCCTGGCCAGAAATATATGATCATTGCCAAAAGGGCGCTGTTATTCTCATGTATAGGATGGCAGTTCAGTTTAGTATGAAAAATTTCGTTCCAATGAAATTCCGCAATATGGCGCGTGATCTTATATTACTGGTCAGACTTTATATACTCTAGTACACCCACTTTGTCGGTAGAAATTTAAAAAATCGGCCAAGTGCATGTCGGGCCATGCTCAGTGTAGGGTTTCGTAGTTACCATTCTGTCAGAACAGGCCAAACTGGAGCCCCCGTTATATTAGTAACGTCTTTTGACTAAGAATAGAATATTTATTGCAATAACTCAAAAACGACTGGACCGATCATATTTGCTATCTATAGTTTTTATTGAAACTAAAGCTTTTGTTTCACGGTTTTTTTCCATATTTTTTGGGCCCATGGTTCAACAGTTAGAGGGGGTTCATTTTGAAAGATCTATCCAACGATACCCCACACTGGGTCAATGCAAAAAAAAGATACCCTAAAATATATTTTTTTATAGTTTTTATTTTACCGTTCTGTCGCAATGTATGATTTATGAATCCATGCCAAATTGCAGCTTTCTAGCACTAACGATGACGGAGCAAAGCCTCGGACGGACGGACAGACGAATATGGCGAAACTATAAGCGTTTCTAGGTGACTACGAAACCCTAAAAATGTAGGCTTAAATAAAAGAGTTCTTCCCATACTGACAAAGTGGGTGTGTTTGAGTATACTTCTTTGAACAGGTGCAAATTTTGTTAGTCACTTCCGGGAAATAGAGTTAAACATTGATGATTTTACACTACGGAGTTAGAAAAAAAGACGTATTATTTTACGTGAAAAATAAAAACTAATAACTAGAAAAAAACATTTAGGCCCCTGGTTAATTGGGCTTAAATCATTGAAAATAAGCTCCATTAGCGCCTATTTCAAGGACTAGATCGAATTATAAATCATCTGTAGTTAATTAAGCCTAATATTAAACAATTACTTTCTCCTTTCAGTTTCTAAATGAATTGCTGCATCGAACGGGGTTGGCAAAAAAGCGGATTAGGTCTTCCAACAAATTAAAATATATATTTTACTTTGTGTACCACTTTAATAAGAAACAATAGTTTACTCTTTTCTACACTCCTTGCACAAGTGCGCCGCGATAGCATATCGCGGGTGAAAAAGACTACTAGAAAAATAAAATATAATTGTCGCGGTGCACTCCTGCTAGGAGTACTGAGCAATAAGACTGCTACAGTTGACTATAGCCGAAAAAGTTACAGTACAAATAAAGAGACGCTTTCCACATCGATTTTCGTACATTGACCCGCCTGTTGCTATCTCTATTGCACGCGCGTGATTATATTGCTGGTTGTCAATGTCACTGTGCTTGCTTGAGAGCACTATTCTGCCGAATCCTACACCAAGTCAGACGCTGCCACGCTGTTATGTCGTCGCCCAAATCTAATGTTTGTCTTTGGTTTTTTTGTTTCCTTGTATTTCCTTTTATTTTGTAGTTTCACACAATGCTGTGTCACTTATTTGAATAATAGATAAATAAATAGTTATGCGCGTGCAATAAAGATAGCAAGCGGCGGGTCAACGTACGAAAATCTATGTGAAAGCGTCTCTTTTTAGTACAATGAACCGTACTTTATTATTCTGTTTTATATAAAATACTCGTGGTGACCACTTTTTATATAAATAAAAGGTTAATAAACCCAAAATATTGTAAACATTCGATCGATTTTCCATCAGTCTTGTCAAAGGTATTATTTTGGTATTAAAATTACACTTGGCGCGAGCCCTCGCTATAGGCTTGCCACCTGAGTCGGTCCGTGAAATACTGTTGCGTGGTTGAGTTCAAGTATGCCCAGCAAGTAAGGGGCGTATTTAAATATTTGGCGCCCGGGCCAATTAGATTCGCCGCCCCATATGATTAAATATTTAATTCAAAGGAAAAACAATACTGTTTTGCTGCCCTTTGCGGCAGGCCCCGGGCCATGGCCCCCTTGGCCCTAGATTAAAAGTTAAAAACTTGATTACAGTCCAAATTAATATGGATCCGCGCAAACAGCCCACGAACCGTCTCAGTTGTGATACGCTACTACGCTACTGTCGAGAATGTGACGTGTCAATTAGATTTATTTTACATATGAATAAATTATCAACCATAATTAATATTTTTACCTAACCTATAACAAAAATAAAATATCTAAGTAGCTTCTCTTATTAAGACGGAATAACATGTAAAATAATTACAATTCTTTGATAAAGGCAAAGAGAATTTGAAATACAGGTGTATTGTCAAAGAAAACTTTGTAGCGACGTAAATTTACTGCCATCTTTCGACACATAATGAAAACTTTTAGAACGCCATTTGACTTTGATCCTTATTCTTTCAAGTGGCCACTATCTAAAGGTTATGGTGCCATCGCTCAAAACGATGCTGCTTTACCTTTGACCTTTGATCTATAAGTTGTCGCCACTTTTTGATATTTAACAAACACACAAATCAGTGAAAGAATAAGGATCAAAGACAAATGGCATTCTAAAAGTTTTAATCATGTGTCGACAGATGCCAGTAAGTGTATGTCGCTACAAAGTTTTTTTGACAATACACCTCTATTTCAAATTCTCTTTGATAAAGGCATTGGAATGTCACTATTAATTTAAATAAATATTTGAGTTAGTAACAAATTATAAACTACATTTTACGAGTATGTTTCTTCTTATTCCCTACACGGCGGTATGTTTAGCCTTTTTAAAATTCAATTAAATTTGGTTCAGTCTTAAAATACATAAGGAAAAATGGCTTTCCTATTCTTTGGATACGTTTTAAACGTTGCCTTGTACCACTCGTTGGCTTGAATCGCAGTCTGGATCTGAAAGATAAATCAAACATTAAAGCCAAAAATTTACAAAAAAAAAACAATCGGTCTCCTGCTTGAGAGGAGGCGGAGGAGGAGAGGAGGGGTGGAAGCGTTGGAGGCCTGGCGGTAAGAGCGTGCGACTTGGAATCAGGAGGTCGCGGGTTCAAATCCCGGTTCGTACCAAAGAGTTTTTTTGAAGTTATGCACGAAATATCGTTTGATATTCACCAGTCGCTTTTCGGTGAAGGGAAACATCGTGAGGAAACAGAAATAATACCAATAAGGCCTAGTTTACCCTCTGGGTTGGAAGGTTAGATGTCAGTCGCTTTCGTAAAAACTAGTGCCTAATATGCCAATTTTAGGGATTAGTTACCAGGGGGACTACCAGGCCTGTTCCCAGCAGTGGGACGTCTATAGGGCAGAGATTTTATATTAAAAAAAAATATAACCTTGATCGGAAAAACGAAAGGTGTAAAGGTTTTGAAGTGATAAGAATCGAGTCGATCTTTGTTTCAACGCGCCGTCAACGCGCGTTTGTATAAATACACATGCGATTCACACTCAAGTCAGATGCAGCGTATAGACCTTCGCACACTACATGGATGTAGGCAGTTTGTAGCGAATGTAGTGATACAAACGCGATGCTAACGCGCTTACAACGCGCGTTTGTATCGATACAGACGTGCTGGTCAAATGAGTTTTAGTAGACTCTGTAGGAAACCCCAGCAGTCAAAAAACAGGCGCGAGCATCGATTCAAACTCGCGTTTGTATCGCGACAAACGCAAACAAACTCCTTCGTGGAATGAAAAACGCGCCGTCAATGCGTTATACAGACACGGTGTCCCACTTTACGACTAAAACTGACCTGATTTCCAAGCACCCACAGATAAATACAGAAGTATGTTTTCGTCGGTACCAGAAGCAGTAGCGCCGTGTACATGATCACCTCGCACATTCGGTGGGGGCTCGACACCAGCTCGAACCTCCTTCCGTGCGGTATCCCATGGTCCTCTGTTACTACTTGGCCTGGAAAAATGGATGGAAGGATGAATAATCGACTGGTGTTGCCATCCTTTTGTGGGATTTTCTATGTTAAATCTCATGGAGTAAAATTATGTAGTTCCAACGGTTGCCGATAGCTCTAATGTGCGACCTGTTTGACAATTCAGCGCCACTTCTCGCTCCACCGACTTCGCATCTTGCGTACACAAAATCGCGTTCCTCCAGTATTCAGCGCCATCTATTGAACGGAAGTTGAGTTATTTTGACAAGAGGTCCAGGCTTCGAACGAAAGGGATGGAACTGAGACCTACTTTAAAATAACACATCTTCCCTTAATAAATGGCGCTACAAGCGACCCGAAACCGTTGAAGCCCGAAAGGTTTAAGCGCCCAAAAAAATAGATGGAACTGAGACCTGCTGTTAGCATCAGACTCTGTATGACGTTCATAAGGTACTAATTTCTTACCCGACTTTTTGTCTTTGCGAAGATTGGCAAAGATGACATTGCTTTGGTACTGTTCGTACCACGCCCACAGAAAGATCAGGATGCAGGGAATAGAAAGGTATTTGGTGCGAGCGTCGGTCCATATCATAGTGTTTCTGTTTTGGTTTCCTGAAGACAAAAGGCATACAATTTCAAAACACTTCTTATTGTATAGTATAGGAATTTGAAGGGAGATTGACGTTCCATGTAAGGATGTAAGGCCAGATTTAAACAAGCATTAAACCATCTGTAATATTACGACAATAAAGAGAATATCGTGTCCCACCAATTTTCTTTTAAATCATTGCGATAAATTACATGAATTTGAGGTTGGTATTGTAAAAATGTTTTATCTGGTTTCTCCTGATCTAAGAATATAAGCATATCTATCAATTTGGCGTATAAAGGCTTGTTAAAACAAAGATTTTATATCATATATGACATTATTCATGGAACTATAACACCATTTTCTAATAGCCAAATGACCCAATTCTACAAGAACATTTATTCTGACCTAAAGCCGGGTCCAGACAGTGTAACGTGTAACGAAAGATTAAGTGTAATACATCGTCAACGTGTGGACGCTAAAAACCGACAGCCGATGGCTCCACACGCAGAATTCCTGTTAAATTACATGTTACATCCGTCTAGCCCCAGCTTACAACATTCGCCTGGAGCACTTGTAGTAGAAAGTAATATTATCACATGTCGGTAATACCTCGGCTCACGAGAACTTAGGTATAATTGACACTATCATGATAATTTACTGTCACCATATTTTATACAGTCTAAGATCCATAATAAAGAAGGTCGATCTTTACTGATTTGCATACTGGATAAAAATTATATTTTATCAAATAAAATATGTTCCTGCCGGGCTAGCACATGATTGGCGCGATAGTATCTCATGGCGGAATAGACTACCTGTTCCTCTTTAATTAACATACTTAGAAATAGGCGGGTGGTCTATCTCGCCGTGAGATATTGTAGCACCAATCATGATTACAATAGCACATGTGCTAGGCCTACTGAACATATACCGTTTACCGGATAGTGTTGTAACTGCTCCCTCGGTCAATGTTTTTAAAAACAGATTGGACAAGTGGCTTTTAAACAATAACTTAGACTGATGTTACTTAGTGATGTGATACGACTTTACAAACTTTGAACTGTATAATACAGGACACTGTGTGACATAGGCTCATCAGCTAAATAGCTGCTCGCCTATAATTATATAATAAATATAATTATATAATAAAGGAAATAATAATATACTTTGTCCAAATATATGTGAATACCTAGACTTCTTCAATGCATATATGGTGACTATACAAGCAAAATATTTCTAATAATATGAGTTTATTTAGAAAATGATCTTACCACAAAACAAAGGAGCTTCACCAACACCAGCTATAATGCAGGCAAAGTAGTGGATAATACCGGCGAGGTAGTGACTCAAATTCATCTTGCTGTTTTTGGCAAAGATCTGGAGGTAGTGTGTCTCATAAAATCTTCGGGCGCATTGAATGGTCAGCAGGGACATGGCAATGAGTGCTGCAGTTGCTGACACTAGAATACAAGAAATTTTAGAGTTGAAACATGGTTACTATAATATTTGTTTTAATCCTATTTCAAAAAAGGGTAACATGTTTCATTATCACATTTATATTGACTTTAACAGAATTAAATTGAGTTAGGGTATCACTTATCATGCTTAATAAGCTTAAAATTTACCTATGAAATAGAAAAGTTTTGATTTGTACATACAAATGGGGACTTCACATACACCTTTGAATTTCTTTGCAGATGTATGCAGGTTTCCTCACGATGTTATCCTTCATCGAAAAGCTAGTGGTAAATATCAAATGACATATCATACATAAGTTCCGAAAACTCATTGGTACGAGCCAGAATTTGATCCTGTGATCTCTGGATTGAAAGTCGGACGTCATATCCACTCGGCTACCACCGCTTTTACACACAAATAAGAAAATTTTGTGTATAAGAAAAATATGTATATTTTGAAGTTCTTTGACCTGATTTCAGTAATATTTAATATTAATATGACTATTAAAATGCCACCATAAACATAAAATTTAAGACAGGTCACATGAAGACTGGCTGGGACCAAATTGTAGATCTAAGATCATTGGGAGAAAACTAAAAAAGGAACTAAATTAGGAATGCAGTCTGTGTCATTCGTTTTACATTCAATAAGCTGCTTAAGATATTGTTTAGAAATTCCATTGAATGAAAACTTACCTGTTGGTTCATTTTGTTCTAAGATCTTGTTCAAAAATATCACAACATACTTATTCACACTAAAATCCAGAAAATAAATCAAATACATGTAAACTAATGTTAATGCACTGAGCACCGACGAAAATGAATAAAAATGCCTGTAATATGACTTCGGTATTTCAATTGCTTGTATGAAAATGGCCCCATTCCCTTGATACGCGAAACTGCCATACTTGAAACCCTGAATTATGAAAGCTGGCACATACGTTTCGTAATTATTTATTAGATATCCTGTACACGTAACCATGAAGGCAAGGTTTAGGAATATAAAATCTAGCGTGTTCAGCATGTTTCTGGGACCAGAATGTCTTTAAATCACAAAACGGCAATTTCACTCTTTTATAACGGGACTAAGCCACTTGTTTGAACTTTCGATACTTTCGTTTCGTTCCAAATAAATAATAATTTAACATTCTAAACGGCAAAAGTAAACGGTACTCTATTAGTTGTCACTGTCACTGTCAGCCCAGTCAGCTGTCAATAATGTTGCCACATACGCTTACCGCTCTTGTTGTCTAATGTTGTTATCTCAAATAAACAATTAGGAGCAGACAGTATTTTTATTACAGTAATACCAAATCAATATCCAGATCATTTGACCATTTTTACTGTTGCGTTCAAATTAAATAACGACGGCCCAGTACGCTGCACTGTGGATTCCCAAATATACTTAAAATTATTTTGAGCTTTAAACTTCCTCCTGGTAATTCGGTATTCTTTGGGGAAGTAGTCGCATTGTTGGAGGCAGTGTCTTACATTTACTCACACCACGTTAATAAATCCACTATTTTAACTGATTCGTTGAGCTGCTTGCAAGATAGAGTTAAAAGGCCTTTTCATACGAAAGAAAAGTTCATAATTACTTTATAAATCAAGCTAAACAGCTACGTAAAGTTTTCGGGCAACTGTAATAAAAATAATAATTTCGCGCCCTTTTCTACCGACAAAGTGGGTTACCAGAGTATCTATTTTATATAAAATGTGTCTGTGTTCTCCAATGAGACGGCCCAATTATGCAATTTTAAGATCGTTTACTGAAAATAGGTCCGTTGGCAATATTTGGTGTATCTTCCTAATCATGGTCTACTCGTTCCCCGCCTTTCGGTTGTAATGGTCAGATTTAATAACTGTACTGTCACAAGAACTTGGCGTCCTAAAGAGCTTACATGCAAGGCCATCTTTATACACACGGGGGCCTTGGGCACTCAGGAATAGGGGGCCCGATTAAAAACCTCGTTGGACTGTAAACGTCGTTTAAGATCTTTCGTGGCTTTAGTCGCAGGGGTTAATTAAAGGTAACTTTCGTATTCCCAACCGCAGCTGCACCACTGCCGCAGTATTGCAGAGTGACAATACTGCTGGCTGCATTACTGACGCAAATGTCAAATGTGTGCTTGCATTTAGTTCTGTAAATAAGTTTTGATACCTACAAGTAAGCATTGGAAATTAACCTATTAAAATAAGTTAAATTAACCTAATAAGTTTGTATAAAGTATTTGTAGGTATGACACAACATTGTTATTTTTATTTTAGAGTGCACTATTTGCCAACAAACTATCCTTAGTTTGGCGAAGAAATATGTATACCTACCACTTAAGTTTTCTTTTGAAATAAATAAATAAAGAAAAAAATTGTAGGCATCAGCACCAATATTGAGATTTGCGGCAGTAATTCAGTCGGAAATATTGTCACGCTGCAATACTGCTGCGGCCGGCTGCACAGTATTGCAGCGCTACATGACTGCAAACGGCAAATTTGACTATGAAACTCTTTCTATTACGACTTGAGGACTTCGAGGAGGAAAAAATACTGAAAATACAAACCGACATGCAAGAAGCATCTCGGTTACAGCTTACAGGCCAATTTCGAACGTACACTGACATCAGAATAATGCACGACTGATATATGACATATATGTATTATTTAGTTATCATGCGTCTCGCTTGCGCCAATACATGTTCGGAGTACGAACGAAATGCACGATAACTGAATGACATCTTTTAGATGTTAATGACACCAGCAGTGGCAGCATGGTTCCATTTTTATCACTTGTCACTATGCCCGTCACTTTCGCACTTACATACTTGTCAGAACGTGACAGACATGGTGACAAATGATAAAGAGCCAACCATCTTAGCCCTACAGTGTACGTTAGAATTAGCCTGTTAGGCAAACATTGTTTCAAATATCCATCTGTTCTACTCTACAGGTCACATTTCTAAACTGATTTCCGTGATTTTTTTTGGTAGGATCGATAATAGCCAAAAGTATAGAGTTATGAAAATTTTATTTTATGCGGGTTTTTTAAACTAGTATATACGTAAAAAGTATCCATAGAAAATTTTGAGCAATTGAACATCATTTAAAGGTCAAACCTGCCATACAAAATTGTATAAAAATAAATGGACCCATCAATAATTCTGCTTTGGAAATGTCTAACCGCTCTTTATATGTTTTATATATTGGTTATAAGCATGTTAAAATATGGCGGCCGATTTTTACTTCTAGGTTACTGTGTATTTTTTATATTTGTATGAGGATAATGCAAAACACAAAATCATAGTAACCACTAAATCAATTGCAAATGAGTTCAAATTTGTCACATAGATTACTATTCCATAATAAAGAGAGCCGTGTGAAGATAAAATCTATTCTACTTTTTTTTTCTATATACAAAGTTGCACCACCCTCTTCGATAATTATGTTTTTTTGTTAATTTCGTTTTTATAAATACTTTTAAACAGCGGAGCCAACCATTTATTCTGTTTTAAGCTATCCTTGCGAGGTCTACAGCTCACAGAGCTACTAGTATTTATTCACACGGAATGGAATCTATTCGTTTAGCTATGCATAGATGCATATGTGTAAGTAGATTTTTTGCATGCTAATGCTAACTCATGTTTTGTACCTACGAACTTAACATAAGACCTTACTTACGAGTAAGTATAGGTCTTTACAAATTTGAGGAGAGGGTAAACCGCTAGGTGAATAGGTACTGAAAGTCACCAAACACATCGCTTATCGATCATACCAGTTTAAGTATTTGCTAGGAACAAATTTATCGATGTTTAAAATGTTTATAGCCGAAGACAGGCGCCAACTCGACGACCGCGCCATTAACCCGTCAGATGCGCTGAGCAGGAACATCGGAAGCGACGTTGCGCGCCTCACTTGTTACGTTACCAGTCACTCTCGTGAATAAAACGACATGTAACGCTGTCAATTCGATGAGCATACGTTTTTAAACATTGATACGACGCGCACTGCATTAGCAGATTTTTACTTAAGCTTAGTCAACATTTTGCTTTGAATACTTTTCCTTAACCGTACGAGAAACTAGACTTACAGGATGGAAAAAAATGGGCCCTGGAGGGAAAGTGACTTAAAACCTTAAGCTAGCTCATTTTACTTAAAGGAAACATTCTTTTATTTAAAAAAAACCGGCCAAGAGCATGTCGGGCCACGCTCAGTGTAGGGTTCCGTAGTTACTCTTCCGTCACAATAAGCTAAACTGGAGCTTAAAGTATAGTAAATTGTTAACCAAGGGATGAAACGGTACCTTTCACGCGAGTTAAACAAATAGGCAAATTTGCATAATCAGTACCTAATTAAAGTAAGTCTTTTTACTATGAAGGGGAAACTTTTTGCGATAACTCAAAAACAGCTAAACTGATCATGTCCGCTATAGTTTTCATTTAATGTCTTTCTTAAGCTCTACTTCCACGATTTTTTTCATATTTTTTGGACCTATGGTGGAAAAGGAGGACATTATTTTTTTTGTAGAATTTCATTAAATAATTCAAAAATTATTCGTGGAAATTACGATAATGATGGTATAAGGACATCCATATACCATGCTGGGTACCTTGTGCTCGAAATCTGGCTAGGATTTCGATTGCCTCGACCTGAGAGTTTTATTCTCTATAAAACAAGAAATTTGGATGTTCAAAAGGTTTTCGGTGTGTACTTATTTTTTCCGTGATATTGCCTATTAGTTATTTGTGCAACAAGAGGGAAAAGTACTACTTCGAGTGCTCATTTTGAGTCCCGAGCAAGTAAAAGATTCGGATTTCAATTCCTAAAATCCTAGAAATTAGAATCACGGAGTTCCCATTGTGCACGTTGAAATGACATTTTATTTAATTTCAAACACATTTTGTCCCACGCTTGCGGCAAAATCGAATATAGCTCAATGTTTTTAAGCAGTACAATGTATACAATAAGCCTAAAATCGATGTAAATATAGTTCAACAAAAGAAATCAAAAATATTTTATTTGACCAAATTACTTAAATATTTTTTGATAAAAAATTATCCAATGCGGGATTAGTAAAATTAGAACAAATACCAAATGTTACAGGCAGGTAAATAAGACAATATTTTTCCATTTGTTTCCACTTACTTAGTTGCTCACAGGACGGGGACAAAGTCCTCTATGACACACTCCTGTACACTAGTTTTCTGCACTGGAGCAGAAACGCATCACTTCTCATTTAATAGATCAGCAATGACCCACTTTCAGAGCATGAGATATGAAAAACGGACAATTATCATCGTTTATTTAACAGATTTTACCTTAAAAAACATTTAATGTGGTCAACTTTAATTGCTAAATGGATAGAAAATGAACCATCCATTATAAAAAAGTGGAATTTAAAAGAACATTATTTAAATTATGAAAAATACAATGCTCCAAAGTCTAAAAAAAATGTTTTTTTCTTTATAAACGAAAATAGAAAAAGGTATTATTCGATTCCTTATATTTTATTGAACAATAAATTATATGACAACTGTATACATAAACACAATATTTCAGGATCAAAGTAGCATTTTTCTCGATCTTTCATACATTTAGGACAGACTAATGTAATGTGACGTCACATTACAATATCATTTTGTTAGAGGCGTTTCAATCGTCAAGTGCGAGAGTCAGACTTTAACTCCCATTTCTGACCTTTGTGTTGCTTAAATGTCATGAGTCCTATATGTATAGACATTTGATCCTCAGGAAAATCAAGATCGATTGACATTATTTACAAAAAAGCTGTCAAATATCCAATTCTGGAATTCTAGTATTGAGGGTCGATATCGGATACTATGTCAAAGTTATTCTTTGTTATATTTCAGCGTTAGGTATTCATAATTATACCTGCGTAAACCTATGTTAAACAAAATTATTTCCAAAATCAATCTGACTTCCCAGAACGCAATACAAATCCAAAAACGTGCTAACTCCAAAATCCATAGCAAATCAAACGCAATTCTGAAACAAACCCCTTTCAATTGAAAATTCTCTCTCGTTTAGCTTCAAATGTTTACGCGTGGGCCTTTCATAAAGCATTAGGGAAACTTAACATACACCGTCCTGACATTTCTTGAATATTAACAACGGACAGGTGGTATATAAGGGTCCCGAGGTTCCCTGAACCGCATTCCTTCAGCGTGTGTGGTCTGTTTAAGTACAAAGGTAAGTTAGTAAACAATATAAGTTTCTGTTGACGGCGGCGGTGGGTAAATTAATATTCGAGGTAACGTATGTAATATGAAATATATAATATACGTTTATAAGTTGTTTTAAATAACTAGCGTGAATAGGAAGGGTTAATTTTTTAGATCTTTTTATGATTTACCTGCTGTAGGTAATTATTAATATATATATCTAACATATTAGCTACCGATATTTTAAGAGATGGTAATGTAAAGTACATTAAACAATAAACTTTAAATAAAAATTAAGAAAGCTTTTCACATATTTTTTTTTGTTTTCATTTGCCGAATAAAATATAAACTATAATTCTATCTAAAAATAATCATTATGTGCATTTAACTGACAAGATGTTTAACACTCTGTCATGTCGACAATTGTTTGTCATAAATTTCATTATGATACGGTGATGTTCGGCAACATTTGAATTGACCAGTTAAGTGTTAGGTAAAAAAGAGGTTCTATCAGTGCCGGATTAACCATTAAGCAAAATAAGCACTTGCTTAGGGCACCACGTCTAGGGGGGCACCAAAATCGTGGGAAAATAACGGGTAGTTTGTACATGAAACTTTGTGCGTCATGTATAGGGCACGTAAGTGCGTCTCCAACGCAGGCCTTTGCCCCTCCGAGGGCCCATTCCATCAGGCTTGCAATATGCTGATTTTTTCATCATACTTTACCTATTGGTTCGTGGTTGATTTTTGATTTCCAGCATTCTGCAAATCTGTCAGCCTTTGGGCCAAAGGGCCTTATACCCAACGTAGAGCTCAGTTTTAGAAATCTACTTGTCTTCAACCCTACGAGGAGCTTTTTCTTCAGCCTTCTCGGAGTGTCGAATTTAATAGTAGATCTACACTTTTGTCTTAATTTATAATTATGTCGTGTCCGAATTTCGCTCTCTTGTAACTCGGCCTTCGCCTTCGCAGCACCGAAGTCTTAACAGATTTTCAAGGATCGGAATTTGTCACTCATGCTGCCCGAGCTCTTGCACACCAGATTGGTTTGCGACGTATTGCACACGGCCAAGCTCGTGCGAACTAATTGTCAAAGTTTTATTATAAAAAAACTGATGACGGAATCAAAGGCTAAAGTGCAGGTTCGGGGCTTCGTTCCCCACGAAGGTCGTAAACCAAAAGCATACGGTTTTATTTAACCCAAAGGTTTCCTTTAGCAGAATTAATCTTTGGTTTCCTAAGATGTAATTAAAAAATGATGCCACCCAGATTTTTGATTCAGGTTTATTTTAGCTTCAGCGAAGTCGGTCAGTCGGAGGTCAATAACTGTTTAAGTTTAGGTTCTAAGTTACGTTTGTTCTCATTTTCGACAAAATCTAAAATGTCGATCATACCACATTTCATACAAATAGATGCAGCGGTTATTGATTCCCCACATAAACTACCACCCTTCTTTACACATCCTTATCGATGATTTTTTTAGATTAAAACTATCCTGTCCTTTCTTGGGACTAAACTGTAAACTCTTGATTATATTTTTGGGTCTAAACTAATTATCTCTATACCAAATTTCAACTAAATTGGTTCAGCGGTTGAGACGTGAAGAGGAATATTAAAAAAAATGAAAATTTTACCTGTTTCCACTTCGGAATGGTGTCAATGTGATACCATACTCGTAAATGAGTTCGGCATTGCACTCCTAGGGGCCAATCCTGCCAAAGGGAATCTTCGGTTCGAAACGCCTATTTCATCGGCTGAAACTAACTCTAATCAAGTGCCCTTTTGAGCGAGGCCAAATGCCGAGCAGCAGGCCTCACATGAATGCGTTTCTCAGAAAAGCTCTCTTTTCAACCCTGTGTGGAGCTCGACCTTAGTCCTCGCTTACACTGGGTATTCAGTCACAAAACCCAGCTCTCTTGCAACTCCGCCTTTAGGTCTTGCTCGGAAGCGCCAAGTGGCCACTCCGGATCTTCAACCTTATGAGTATGGCCGTTGGATTCGTTTTTTGACTATTTCCACCATTGGTTCAATTCCAAGCAATGCTATTGCTATCCTGCAGTTCGGCCTTCGGCCTCGGACGATTGCCCGCCACGGTAGAAACAACTGAGTGTCAACCGTGAACCACGTTCGACGTGTTGTCTCCCTGTCGCACATACGAATTTACAATTGCCTCTGGGCCTCAGTCCTTATGTAACTTTCGGGTTACTTTTGGTCATGTTACTTCTAGGGTTTATTTGTGAAGTGAACCAAAGCAGGTTTTAATCACATAGTTAGCCGGAAAGGCAAGTACACAATCATAGATATATAATTTCAGTAATTTAGTTCACGCATGCTTTGATAAAGGTGACATTAGGATGGTGACTGCACCAGCATTACTGTTGCAACGTTACTGCTGCAGCACTGTCAACTTCCTTGATAAAATAAGTAATGGATTGAAAATACAAATTGCAGCAGCAATGCGACCATGAACGTCACTTAGTTTACCAAAAAAAAACAATGTTGTCAATGTAATCTGGATGAGCCTAGGGAGAGGGGGCACCAAGATCTAGAAATGCTTAGGGCATCAAAATTTCTTAATCCGGCACTGGGTTCTATAATCTGTTCAATGAGGTCTCATTTAACTATCTCGTTATCGTTAACCATTTTTACGTAGCAAATATGTTTTAAATTTTATCGAAAAAAACATCATAAAACCAATAATGAGCAGATTGAGGAGCCGTGTTCAGTCGCACCTATATAAATAAGTAGTTAGTTAGGTGGATACTAATTGCTAATTAAGCTATGCTACCAATCAAGCCGCGGTTCAAAGTGTCGAACCTCAGGAGCAGCCACACGCCAGCGGCACACATTATGTTACCGTCTCATTGACCAACCTCAAAGCTTTAACCACATGTCAAAACCTTCAGGTACTATGGCTTTACTTGTCAAATTATGGGCATAGCCCTCAAAGCAAGTAGGTACCTACAGTCAGCATCAAAGGTAGCGGATCAAACAACGCTTCAAAAGTATCTACCATTCTGTAACGACTGTAACAGCTTCGCAAACAGTGATAGTTCTATGTGTAGAACAATTTAGACTGTAAACGATATACTTTTGGATGTACATTTTAGAGATTTATCTACATTTAGAAAATTTATCCGGAATATCAGATACTTTTGGTGCGTTGCTTCATCCGCTACTTTTGATGCCGGCTGTACATAAATACATGTATGCAATGTGCAAAATCAATACGGGCGAATATTTAAACGGTGGTTAGCATAGGACCTATTGAGATACATTTTGCTTAGAAATAAAATGAAAATATTAATCATATAAAATAATTCGGCCCGCAATGTGAAGCAATACTTAAGTTGCCAGATACGAGCTTTTTAAAGAAACTGTCAGCGCTTGTTGGCAGTTACTATAAAAAGCAAGTATCTCGTATGTAAAGCCTGACCAGTAATATATGATGACACGCCATATTGCGGAATTTCATTGGAACTAAATTTTTCATACTAAACTGAACTGTCATCCTATACATAAGAATAAAAGCGCCCTGTTGACATTGATCATATATTTCTGACCAGGCTTTAATGTCGTGTTACGTCTTGTGATGTTTTCAGAACATTGCTGCTCGGTAAATTTTCAAAAAATAATTACAAGGTCATAATTAAGAGTCTTCTTAATTAATGATAACACGGATAAATTCTATATTTTGTTTAATAATCGCCCGTATTCATTGACACATATATCTAAGGATGGGCCTTACGGGCAACGAGAATAGGGCCAGTACAGCGGTGTCACGCACACGAATTCGAGCCAACGCGATTGGTTGATGTGTTCGCATCACGCGCGCGATTGGTCGCAACTAATTGCGTTAGACTGAACGATTGGCTTGAATTCGTGAGTGGTATCATTGAACTAGCACCATTCTTAGTGCCCGTACGGCTCGTTCTTAAATATATGTCAATACCCGTATTGGATTTACACACGCATTGCTACGTGCGTACGCCCTTGAGGAACAGAACATACGCCATGTGACGATAATAAAAACGGCCTTTCCGTCTGCTCGAGCTTAACTTAGGACCGAGGTCAACAAATTTTGGACAAGAAGAGCAAATGGGGACGCGACCGCTAATCTGGATTTTAACATATGTTTACGCAATTTGATGTATGCCAAAGCTGCTTTTCGCCTGCTTGAACAAGAATCTCAAGATCAGGTAATTCCGGATCGCGAAATAGCCAATTAGGTCATGTTTCTCTAATAACTAATTGATACATCGAAGTAAGTATGACGAAGAGTTACTAGGATACCGTAAATGCCTTTGTGAAATACCCACCCATGTATCGCGAATTCGCGATTATGCATCGCGAAGCGCGCTCGGCAGCTACAAACAAGTTTATTCGATATGCTAACAAATTGCTTTTATAAGCAACTTTGACCACAAAGCAATTCAATTTCCACAAAATATCAATGCTGTTGTCAGCCCGTTTTGCAAAATATTCAAGAAACCATTTTTAAATAAAGGTTAACGCTCACATAACGCCTCGGCAATAGTCGGGAGCATTTATTTCACGGACGGTTCAGTACATTGTGAAATATACCAAAATCACCTCTTCGCCTCGGCGCGTTAATCCGTTGTTGTCTTGGTAATAGTATCGACAACGGACAATCTCGTGCAAAAACAGGAAAACCGACTTCAAAAAGGATAGAATAAAATATTCTCCTATTTAAGTATATGAGTTACTAACTCATATGCGTGAAGTCGGTGCCAAGTTAAACACCACCCTCTACCTTCACTTCCCATGCCTACCCCTTATCTCTTAGTCTCGTTAGTAATTTCTACTACTACCTACATCCAAAATCATAATACCTTCACATATCATCTGTGGTCTTCATCTGATGATGATCTGTTCCATCAAATTGGTGGGTTTGGAGAAGAAATGGTTAAGATGCTTAAGAAACTCAAATCACTGTATATGTTTTTAATTTACGAATTCCCTAAATTCCTCATGGATCCCATCATCAGATCAGAACCAAATTAATATAAAAAAATCCTGGATGTAATTCCTTTCGAAAAAAAAATTACTGCAATCGGACCACGGGTCTCGGAATTATAGGTGAACACAAATAATAATAAAAAGCCACAATCGAATACAGAACCTTCTCCTTCTTGGAATTGAAGTCGGTTAAAAACAGCTGTCACCGCTCCGTAAGAGCGATGGCGAGCTGCCGATGCCGGCCTTCTGTAGCTCAGCGTTACATTACATACGTACGGCCAGCATCAATAGTAGCGGATGAAACAACGCGCCAAAAGTATCTGCCATTCCGGATAACTTTTCCACATATAGATAATTTCTAAAATTCACGTTCAAAAGTTCTCGTTCTTACAGTATTAATTGTTCTATACATAAAGACATCACTTTTTGTTAAGCTGTCACAGAATGGTATATACTTATGGCGCGTTGTTTGATCCGCTACTTTTGATGCTGACTGTACGTAAACTCCTTTAACCTTTTGAATGCTTTATGTCATAGACACAAACATCACTTAAACGCCAGGCTCACGGGCGCAAGCGAGCTAATGTAAACTTTACTTGAAATGAGTGTTACTTTGGCAACGTACGTCATGACACCTATAGTTTTCCTTGGCGCTAAGGACACGACTAGTAACGACACCTTTAGGGGTTCTTGGCGTTCAAAGGGTTAACTGGTGAGTGTATAACTATGCGTTAACCTTAAGTCTATTTTAAAAAGTTCGCATTGTTACAATATCTTCCAGTCACCGTTTGAATTTGTAACCAATACTTTTGGTGTAGATACGAATGGTATTCTAGGTGTAATCTTGCAGATAACTTATAGGGCGACTGGCATTATAATCTGCCCGGGAGACACTTCACAGAGACAGACACACACGAAATTTTTTAACTTAAAAAACTGAATGTTATATACATATAAGTTGTAAGAGAAGCAAAAAAACAGTGACACATTTGAATAAAGTTTCTATCTATCGATATCCCTGTTCTAAACTGTCCCAATGTTGCAGATGAAAGTCCTGATACTGATGGTATTCCTGTTCACTTTGGCGCTTTGCGCCGGACATATCGGCGGCGGCCTGATGATGCAAGACCTCAGTCCTCAGGTCTACTGCGGCAGAAACCTCGCCATAGCGATATCGGAACTCTGTCTCATGCAGAAACACCAAAAGAGATCCGAAGGGAACTTGTTCGGTGAGTATATATATATATATGAGATGGTCTTTATCAACCCTCTCTAATCTAAAAGTTGTAGATATTAAAAAAGCGGCCAATTGCGAGTCGGACTCGCCCATGAAGGGTTCCGTACCATTTATGACGTATTAAAAAAAAACTACTTACTAGATCTCGTTCAAACCAATTTTCGGTGGAAGTTTGCATGGTAATTTATATAATAATTTTTTTTTAGATTTTTCATTCTATTATTTTAGAAGTTACAGGGGGGGGAAGTGTCTCTCGCGCAAACTATTCAGTTTAGAAAAAAATGATATTAGAAACCTAAATATCATTTTTGAAGCCCTGTCCATAGATACCCCACACGTAGGGGTGTGATGAATTTTTTTTTTTTTTTAATTTTAGGACGTTTTAAAAAAAACTACTTACTAGATCTCGTTCAAATCAATTTTCGGTGGAAGTTTGCATGGTAATGGACATCATATATTTTTTTAGGTTTATCATTCTCTTATTTTAGAAGTTACAGGGGGGGGGGGGGGGAGGGGGGGACACACATTTTACCACTTTGGAAGTGTCTCTCGCGCAAACTATTCAGTTTAGAAAAAATGATATTAGAAACCTCAATATCATTTTTTAAGACCTATCCATAGATACCCCACACGTATGGGTTAAAAAAGATTTTTTGAGTTTCAGTTCTAAGTATGGGGAACCCCCAAATTTATTGTTTTTTTTTTTTTCTATTTTTGTGTAAAAATCTTAATGCGGTTCATAGAATACATCTACTTACCAAGTTTGAACAGTATAGCTCCTATAGTTTCGGAAAAAAGTGGCTGTGACATAATCGGACAGACGGACGGACATGACGAATCTATAAGGGTTCCGTTTTTTGCCATTTGGCTACGGAACCCTAAAAAGGTAGGTAATAGGACTCGGATAACAACAGCTGTTAATTTAGTCTTTAAGGATCTTTTAATTACCTTTACTGTGCTTAATAGACAACTTAGATAGATAGAAAGACAATAGACAATATAGATAGCTATATACAAATTAAAATCTGTATAACAGACGTAAGACATGATTAGGAGAAAAAAAACCCGATAATTTAATCTTTAACGAGCTTTTAGTAAGCTTTGCTATGTTTATACAGCTTTAACTCAGCCCTCATAAGCTAAAAGATGTATGTGAGATGTAAGATATAGGGTTGCTTAATTTGCTGCTGCTTGTTTACCACAGTCGTAGTATGAAAAACAATGAAGTTCAGTTCTCATCTCTGGTCTGGCGCTCCACAATACCAGCTTCTCCCTCTTAACTCCAAATTGATTTGATGATGTGGCGGTTTGCTTCACAGGTACTGGCATTTCCCCCTACTACAAAGAGGATTCTGGTTGGCCATGGCTTCCCCCCCACCAGGCAAAGGGCCTGGCGCTTCCCTCGCGCGGCAAGAGGCTTGTAAACGGGATCGTTGACGAATGCTGCAATAAACCATGCAGCATGGAAGAAATGCTTGGTTACTGTTAGGTTAGGTAACGTCATATAGCTCATTTTAAAGATTTTGTAAATTAATTGTTATAAAATTATGAATAGGGCAGTTGAATATAATAAAGATTTAGAAGATTGGAACGAGAACGAACCTAGCCGCATAACCACGGCATTTTCGTGCCTACACGGCGGGCGCTCTGCCGTCGATACACGCTGCCGAAAGGCCTGCCACGAACATCGATAATCTGTATTTCGGTGTCTGCTTTTCTATCGCGATAGCATATTCGAGCGATAAAGAGTTAGCTAATGCACGGTGTTCTGCGATTCCGCGCCGAACCAAGGCACCGACTTGTCCTTTAGTGCTCTGTGAATGATTCCACGGTCAGTCTTTCTTCTCCTATTATTGTTAAGAAGTGAAGAATAATCAATTAAAAAAACCCGAGTTAAATCAAAATGTTTCTAACTAGGAATGAAAACATTAGCGCTCACCAATTAAATACACCTACCTATAATGCTCTTTGAATGATGATAACGTGGACGTAAAAATTTTAAAATATCAGTCTGCTATAGATAAAGGAAAAGCTAAATTATAGTTACTTCATTATATTTATTATTCAATTGAGAGTATGTGGTCCCAGTCTGCATTTTAGTATAAAACGATTATGTAAATGAAACTAAATAAGATAACTAGTAGATACGACCGAAGGTTTTCTATGTTAAATATTAAATTCAAAATATAATTGTTGTTGCGCTAGGAGTTGTTTTATTCGCAATATATACAGTTTCAGCAACCTTCATATAGGTGCATACATACATACATATAATCACGCCTATTTCCCGGAGGGGTAGGCAGAGACCACGGATTTCCACTTGCTACGATCCTGACATACCTCTTTCGCTTCCTTCACTTTTATGATATTCCTCATACACGCTCGTCGGTTTAGGGTGCTCTTGACCTGGCCTTTCTTCAGGATTTCCCCGATTTGATCAGAGAAAGTCCGCCGAGGTCTACCCCTTCCAGCTCCCTCTTCTACTTCTCCCTTATACACTCTCTTTGTTAACCATATAGGTAATACACACACACACGCACGCACACACACACACACACACACACACACACACACACACACACACACACACACACACACACACACACACACACACACACACACACACACACACACACACACACACACACAAAACGCAAAACGTCCCACGTTGTCGTTTGCCATAAGAACGAGACTTGCTTGCATCTATATACAAATAACCTCTCAAGGTGTCCTTATGGCAAGCGACAAAATGGGACGTTTTGCCGGCCGCGGTCACATTAATTTTTATTATAGTTTACATATGTGACTGCTACACAAAACACTGTTTTAAGAGTGTTCCTTAACACATTATAAAGCTTATATTACAAGAGTGCTTCCGAGATAAGATATCTTGGTACTCGTGATGTAATGACATACTTTCCGCACTAGCATCGAAATGTACTATAACCGGGTCACTCACGCTTTACAAGTAAAAAATTGCTCGACAGGTTTCGCTCCATAGCGAAGAGTTTCATATTTTTTAAATAAAATAAATCAATCTAATGTGCGAATTAAATTAGAATATTTTTTCTGTTGTTTTAGGCGGGGAATTATATAGTATAGGAAATAGATATCTAGTAGCTCATGGGACAGGGATACATAGGAGCACGTCACTTTTCAACCCTAGAGCCAAAACGTATCACTTTCAGTTCAACCCGCTTCATAGATAAACCTACTTTACTAACTTTCAGGCATGAGAATTGAAAATATGAATCTATATTGAAACGAATGAGAGAAACACAAACACAAAAAAATATTCTCGAGATGTCTTCGCCATCTTGAATCTCAAGGGCAACCAAGAAACGTCAAACATTTGCTAAAGATACGATTTGGATTTGATATGTAAGTTTCAAAAGTGATGTTTCTTCAAACAAAAACAACTTATGACTCTGATATATCCAATCCTGGGGCCCATTTCTCGATCGGTATTAGTTTAATATTATTAGTGTGTTGCCATGGCAACCCATACGACTTAACAGTTTGTGGACTAATAATATTAGTCTAATCTAATACCGTTTGAGAAATGGACCCCATATCGTATCTTTAGGAAATTTTTGACGTACTTCTCAAGCGCCATCTTGATACTTGAGTTAGCTCATTAGTATTGTTTAAAGTGTAATATCGATAGCTTATTATACAGTAAAGTAATGTGGTAGTGTGCAGTGAATGGAGAATTAATTTCGAGACGTGTTTAACCACCATTTTGGAGACAACGGCCGGTAGTCCACGTGCTACTTGTAAAGTCTAGCTATCGCTTTACAAGAGCTAATAAAATCACCGTTCGGCGTACACTGTCTTGTACTAACCGTACAATTTTAGTCGTATTTAAATTAAAGCTCCTAATACCTTGATACTGGCGAAATAGTCCCACTGGACTGAAGCCATAATTTTAAAAGAATGAACGAATGAATGAAATTTTTGACGTATCTTAAAGTTTGTATTGGGCTGACATAGAAAAGTACGAAAGAGTTGTTAGAAACGAATTGAAACATGATTTCATACTGCAGCTATAGCAGATCGGTATCTACATGTTTGGTACACGGATCACGTCGCTCTCTAGGCGTTCGTAACTTCGTAGTGCATTCCGTTTGCATGGAGTTTTCGTAGCTGTTTCTTGGTGTTGGCAGACGGGCGTTTTTAATCCATTCAGCGCTAATCACGAAACGTTGTCGTTTTCCTTTTACCTCTAGGGAGCATTTCCGTGACATACTGGAAAAGACATATCATTGGCTACGACCTTAGCGTAGCGAGTGCTATGCGATACGAGCGTAGCGGATAATATGTGAAAAGTTGAAAGCCCGTATGTGTCGTTACTACGGACTGAGCGCCCGCCTGGCGGGTTGCTGCAAAGAATGGCGACTTCAGCAGCGTCACTGCTTTACTGGTGCAGGTGCAACCCGCCTTGATGCATAAAATGTCAGCGAAAACTTCTCAAAAAACCGGCCAAGTGCGAGTCGGACTCGCGCACGAAGGGCTCCGTACCATTACACAAAAAACGACAAAAAAATCATGTTTGTTGTATGAGAGCCCCATTTAAAATTTAAATATTTATTTTATTCTGTTTTTAGTATTTGTTGTTAAAGCGGCAAGAGAAATACTAAATAATATTGATAGCCCAGACGTAGCAAGTGTGTCGGTGGGTGTGGTAAACGTCACAATTTCATTGAAGTTTGACGTTTAAAATAACATTTGCCCCGGCTGGGATATCAAAATCGCTGCCAACTTAGCTTCGTCTTACTCTATTTTCAATATAAAATAGCAAGTGACACTCGTATAGCCGAGAAACGTGACTAGCCAGAGTTTAAGCAGAAGTATACTTATATTTTCAAAGTTATTGAGCCGTAAAGTACAATCAGCAATTCAATAAAAATATGTGTAGAAGGTCTCATTAACAAGGATTAAAATCCAATTCAATACATGAACAATATTTAATTGTGAATTTTAAGGTGAGAAGTAAATTTAAAAAATATAAATGTACAAGATGGACTTATAAATTTAATAAAAACACGTTTCGATGACAAATACTCGGAAGTAAGTTGAATGCGTAGTATAAGATACAAATAAATGTTTCTTATATATATATCAAACAACATTATTCGAGACATATTGGAAGATAAAAGAACTCGTAAAAATTGTACATATTTACTGGAATCGAATATATCAAATATTAATCCGAAGAATAGCGCAGATTGGAAGGAATCAATTATGTACACCGTCTAGCAGCACATTGGCGATGGATAAATTATTAACAAGCCATTACGCGGTCTTCACATTGAATGCGGATTTGGGATCCGTACACCGCTCCGGTGAGCAAGTGGGACATAACTATATACCGTAAAACCTTTATTTTTAAACCGGTTTCTAGGAAAACATTTTCATAAAGTTCTTGGCAGGTTAACCGGTTTAGAACAATAAAAACTATTTTCTTCCTATGTATGTAGGTGTCTTTGTTTACGCGGCACCACCGGGCCGGCTGGCAGACTTGTTGCTCGTCGAATAAACCGGTTTATTTAGATTATAATAATGTTCTTAAACGTTCGCGTTCTTATGAAAGTTCGAAGTAAAACCGAAATAAACCGCTATTTACCGGTATTTTGGAAAACGGTCTCGAGCCTTGATAAAATAATAAAAAATAAAATGCATATTTCAGGTTTTTTAGTAAATCTACTAAATCTGAATGAGAATCAGAGGAGTTTGTTTGGGTTTCAGAGGTCCCTCCTCTGTAAAATTTCTAAAAGCCATTTCTTATACACATTTAAACCGCCGGCCTGCAACGTGTAAACAAGACAACATTTCCGACGTCTTGAAAGAATAAGTAGAGCTCTCGAAATACAAATTAGAGTGGCTTGTTAAGCTCTTTGTTCATTCGGAACGGCCGTTATTCTGCTCAGCCACTAACAAGTTTGGTCAATGCAAATCCGAGAGTTCCACGTGAATTCTTAGTGGAGATTTCAGTTGCAGGCTGTTTGAACAGACTTACAAACGAGGAGGATAATTTAAGATTCACATAATAAAACAGAAAATAGACAGAGTAGAAGTTCTGCATGTAAAACCTACACTTGCCTTGAATACATTTGCTACTACACGCAAGCTATCTTATACGGTCGACGTTCGAAATGATGTTGATAAATCACAGTTTTCAATTGTTTGGTTGAGTTAAATATAATACCCGTGTTACAACAACGCTATATGAAATAACAATAAATTGAAAGTTAAGTATGCCATTTAGTTTCCTCGAATGTACTTAATTCCTCGAAGTGTATATTATATAGCGATGGCAGAGTTAGAAAATGTAATTCTCTTAGTGACTCACGTGACCCCCGGTTTTAAATTGATCTAAGTAATTGCCCTTTTTTGCAAAATGAATATTGAATTAAAATCAGCAGCTGTCAGCTGATCCTCATAAAATAAGACCATAAGTAGTAATTATACTGTTAAAGTAAGCGAGACAGACTGACCGTGCCTACATTGGTAAGTTGCGTTATTCTCCTTAGGTACTGCAAACGCTGCGGAGCTCAATCTGTTAATTAACGAAGTTACATGGGAGCCCCAATGTAATTTGGAGTAACATACAAATAAATATAAATATTGGCTAGATATTTGAGGCCTTTGGGGTTGAAACGTTGGGGCCATGGTGGGCACACGCGCAGCGCCCGGCGCTGATATAAGGATTTGGCGTCGCGTTTGGTAACCAAAGGGCTGGTCAGTATTTCGCCCAGAGAATAATCATCGCCATTCAAGTTGGCAATGCGACCAGCCAACACAGTCTGCTGGCGGCGAGTTTGAGGGCATTTTTGACTTGTAGGTTTTATTTTATTTTATATATACTTTTAGGGTAAGTACCGTTGTATTGTTTTGTAACGAAGCCTGCAGCTGATCGCGAATTTGTTTTCATCTTACGAAGCCTGCGTTGCGGATATAAAAATATGGTCCCTGATTAAATAATTTAAAATTAGAGGCTACATTTTCATCTGTCAAATACTCTCGACTGCTATTTCGGAAGAAATTACTCCATTTTGATACCTTTTGATTTCTTTGTGCTAGGTATGATTTAATAAGACCTAATGCAAGTCCTTTAATACCATAAAAATTAAGTTTGCTAAGTAGCGTACCGTAGTCTACACAATCAAAAGCTTTAGAGAGGTCAAAAATACGCCAATTACATCATGCGACTCCTCGCATCCCTGCAAACTGAATTTAATCAAAATGGTACCTATCAGCATCAATAGTAGATGCTTTTCGTAAAGCCAAACTGCTTTGCGTGCAAATTTTTTGTTCAAATTAAAGTGAGAAATGAACTGCGTTAGCATTATTTTCACAAATATTTTGCTAAACGCTGATGGTAGATCGGAATAAGGATAGAACGATTATAAGCATCCCTCCGGACAGACGGGGGCAATTTAGGGTTGGACAACAGTGTAAAGGCAAATGAAAGTTGAGAATCAAGCAGATATATGTAAATTAAATAAATAATAATGCAGTCATACGAGTATCTGCTAGATTATGAACTTTGATTTGCCTTTGCACTATTATCAAACCTAAATTGCCCCCGTCTGTCTGGGGTATGAATCAGAAGGATTGAGTATCTCTATGGCTTGATTTAAATATGGGAACTACTTTAATATCAAGTTCGGAACCCCACTGGAACACCACTGCTTATACAATACAACAATTAAAAATACAAGCTAGAGTGGGTGCCACGACATACATAATAGTTTCCAGTACCTTCACTGACATGCATTTCGCAAGCACCAATCAGTTTAAACCGTTATCGCTAACCCAAAATTCCTAATGACACGACTCAGAGTCGTATTAAAACGAGATGAAAGACTTATCAAATTGCTAAAACAGAATCAGCCTCACAAACGGAATTAAGGATTTTATTATACGAATCTTTAGTTGGTTAAAAATGTTTGTAGGGAAAACGGGAAGTTTCTAGCATTTAATAGCTCGCCATTAGATAGAAACTCTTCTGTAAAGAATCGTGTATCCAATTATAATCCCAATCATAGCTTCCATTGTAACGGTGCACGTTGCATTTTCTATCCTCCATATTATATACCTATTATACAAGATATAGAGAGAAGGGCCGAACATTCGGTACCTAATTAATGTATCCGACAATTTTCTCAATGTTCGTATTATGTTGTTGTTGAATTATTCGGTTAAAGTGGCGAATATTGGGCAAATATTTTTTTATGCAGATTGGGGACTTCAGATACACGATTGAATTTCTTCGCGGATGTATCAGGTTTCCTCCCGATGTTTTGCTTCACCGGAAAGCTAGTGTTAAATATCAAATGATATTCCGTACATAAGTTCTGAAATACTTGGTACGAGCCAGGATTTGAATCCGCGACCTCCGGATTGAAAGTCGGACGTCAGATCCACTAGGCCAGCACCGCACCACCATGTTTGTATTGTTGTAACACTTTAAATGTAAGCTCCTCGAGAACTTTTCAAATAAGTACTCTCTTCTAGCATAGTACAGTCAACCAAGATAGTGTCTTACCACTTTTCGACTCTATTACTTGACAAATAGTGTCCAAAAGTGGTAAACCACTTTCTTGGCTGACTGTGCCTATATTTTCCCGCTGTCATTAAAACACATGATGATACTTTAAATCCATAAGATGTTTCGATTATTTGGAGACTGTCGAAAATTTGTTTCTATATTGTATTTGTTGTTTACAATAGATAAAGAATGTTTCCGTATAAAATACTGCGGGGGGGGGGGAGAGGATGGGTTATTTTATTATAATTATATTATTAATTTAGAGCCCACTGTGTCCCACACTACTGGGCAAAGTCCTCCCCCCTCTTTTTCCATTACCACTGAGTGGGAGCCCCACGAGTCTAACCGAGGAGCCGGTAGACCTGGTCGGTGATGGCGGGATAACTTGGACTCCTTTTGGAGAGGCTGGCCTGATACAGCACAAAACGGGGACGAATTGGTTATTATATTTCTAGGAATAAAAATACTCGTACTTTGGGGTAAGAATAAGGCACTTTGCGAATAAAATGCAACTATTTCCGAGGGTGTTTGAGAAAAAGGTTTATCACTGATTCTGTGACCTTATCAAACAATGTCATGGTTCGGGTCCTTCTTGTAGCTGATGAATTTCAGGCATAGGAAGTATGTCTTATCTACGCACGAACCTCCATAGATGCACTCTATATCGTCTTACTAAGCGGAAACGAATTGCACAAATCTTGGCAGAGTATCATCGGACATGTTTGTCGTAAACAAAATTAAAATATTTTCAAAGGTCGTTATCAAAGCTAGCCTTTTTATCGCTGCATGAGCGCCAAGGATGGTATTTTCCTTACCTTGGAGAATATTTAAACCTCCCGGCATTGCCTTAAACACTGTTAAATGTTAAACCTCCAGGTTTTGTAACATTGGGACTATTGGGATTCTAATTTCCCTACCTATTTGAATTTGACTCGTGTTTAATGCTTGCTCCGATTTTATTTTGCTCTGCTATGCAATTAAAAATTAATAGAGAATCACTTATATCTCTGTTTACGATATTGATTTGTTCTGACAGAAAATAATAGTTGCTAGATAACAACCATTCATGTAATAACATAATGAATAAAGAAAGGTCAAGACCTTTCTATATATACCTCGTATGTGCCTCCTCCATCTCCTCCTCCTCCTCCTCATGTGTATACGAGGTCTTCGAGCAACACCGGTTAGGGAGACGGCATTCATACTATTTCCCCTCTGCCGAAGCATAGGTACAACTGTACCTATGGCGGTGCATGTTGTGACTTGTCCGCACAAAAAAGAGATCGAGGTGCGCAAGATTTGTCATTGACGTTTGTCATTTTCTATGTATTTGTGTTATCATTGTCATTACAGATTGGATTTCGTATGTAGTGAGTGAGAAGTGTGACTGTGTGCACGTTTCCCCCCGCAAACATTGCAGTATTATTTGTTCGGTTAGACATCGCCTGGGCTTTTACCTTCCGACGTGTCGGAAGCCGGTGTTGCTCGAAGTACGATGTATACGCAACCTTCTTAATGTTGATGTTTTAAATTGTATCAGTTTTATAGTGACATCTGGTGACGTAGTTTGCATAATCGCAAGTCAACTTTACGCAAAAGTAGGTGTCTCGATCCAATTAATAGAAATCGCCTCCATCTTTACTAACGTTAAGTACATTTCTAAGTGACACCCCCCTTGGTGGGGGGAGGCTTACTCGCCAGAAAAAATAGAATAAAATGGATCCACTAGACTAAATCACTGAATCTGATCGACTAATTTTTTTGTGTTCAGACACGTAATACTTGTCACTCGACTAATGAATGAATGAATGGACGAATGAATGTTGAATGAATGATTTGTTTGCATAAGAATATTGGGTTACATAAGTAGGTATTGGGTTACAAGTGTGCTTACATGCACAGTATATTGGCTTGATTCGCTACTAAAGGGGCCCACTGATTAACAGTCCGCCGGACGGTATCGGCCTGTCAGAACTAAAGTTGACAGTTATGAACAACTGAGGGCTTACCGCGAACCACGTTCGACGTGTTGCCTCCCTGTCACATTTACGTGCGAAGTTACAAGTGCGACAGAGAGGCAACGTCAAACGTGGTTCGCGGTAGGCCCTCTGACATACCTTTACAGTAGTATAAATTACTAACGTACTAACTAGGCTTTATATACATAAACTTTGTATAGTTAGTAATATGCCACATATGTAATCAGTTTAGTGGGGCCCTCACTCATGTTAATGATGTTAGATAACGCGAGGAACGAATCCATGTAACGAGTGACCACTGCAACCGAGCTCTGACAATGATATATTGCGATCCTGAACCCGAGGCCACTTAACATGTTTTTTTTTGTTATATTTTGATACAATTTGGTTGTTTTGAATAAATAGGTTCACGTGCAGAGCGGAATAAATAAGTTTATTTAAATTTTTACTTATTCACCAAATTTTATCGTAATCTGACAAAAAAAAAAAACAAAATTACAAAAAATAAAAGATCGGTCCACATACGAATTTTATTAATCAGTATATTAATATACTTGAGCTTAAATCTAAAATAGGCCCTTGACGTACCTATTGTACCAAGGATGCTGGCGACAATTCCTCGTTCACATTCTAGGTTTATACGTTTCGTTTTAAAAAAAAAATGTATTGCAAATTTAGAAAAAAAGGAGTATCTATACACCTAGTTTTTCATTGTGTCAGTAGCATACTAAAAAATCATGAAGGATTTTCATTTTATTTTGCATATTTAGAAATGGAAAAACATTATCTCTTTTTGTATGGACGAGAGCGCGGTATAGTTATCTCTTAAGTTAAACTTATAAAAAGAAAAAAAAAAAAGAAATGAAATCCCACCAAAAGCACTGTCATGGAAAATTTTGCAACAACGAGACCAAATAGCCCGCATTTGGAAGTTTCTGGGGTACAATATAGGGTGTTTATTTAGGATTGGTCCCGTAGTAAAAATTGCTCAGTGTAACTTATATATGCACGCCGTAAATTATTGCAGGTGAATAAATAAACACCCTGTATAATAGATATCAGGATTATTAGAGACATTTCAATCTCACGGGAAGTAATTATTGTTAGACAAATAAAATAAATATAAAAATGAATATTATAGGGACATTACACGGTAAGCCCTAAGAAGGCTTGTGTTGTGAGTACTCAGAAAACGGTATATATTATATACAAATACTTAAATACATAGAAAACATCCACAACTCAGGAACAAAAATCTGTGCTCATCACATACATGCATCAAATACATGCCCTTACCGGGATTCCAACCCAGGACCATCGGCTTCATAGGGGAGGGTCACTACTCACTACCCACTAGGCCAGACTGATCGTCAAAATAGACATCGTAGTAACAGTTGGGATTACCAAAGCCAAGGTTTTCCGCAAATAATTTCCATTTTACAGTCACTGTGTGCTTGTTTAACATCTTTCAGGTTGTTTTTAAAGGACCTTGTGTTCCCCTTGTTGATCCACGATGACGCGCAGATTTCTCAAATCTAACCTTTAATAAAATGACATTACAAGTCCAGGCACGCGTCTTCGTGACTTACACGATCGATAAATTGAAACAGCTGCCTTTAATCAAGTGGTGAATCAAGATAATAAATAATTAGTAATTAATCCTCATGCAATCGGTGCCAAGGCAATTTTGAATGCTAATCAATGTGTGTCCAAAAGGATAAAATTGAATAAGATTTTTTTTTTATACAACGTGGGTGGCAAACAAGCATACGGCCCGCCTGATGGTAAGCAGTCTCCGTAGCCTATGTACGCCTGCAACTCCAGAGGAGTTATGCGCGTTGCCGACCCTAAACCCCCCCCCCCCCCCCCCCTCGTTGAACAACAACAATACCGGCTCATGTTCATTAATTTCTACTTTTTTAGGGTTCCGTAGTCAACTAGGCTTTGCTCCATAATCGTGAGTTCTACAAAGCTGCAATTTGGTATGGATATATAAACCAACCAATCCGACAAAAAGATAGAATAAAATCTAAAAAACAAGTTTTTGTAGGGTAAGTACCTCTTCTACAGGTAAGGTTTTTCGCTTTAATATTATGGTGTGGGGTGTCGTTGAACCCACGACCACTGCTCGCTGTATTAGGTACGGTGTTGGTAGCTCAGAAGGCAGAGCACTGTACTAGTGATCCAGTTGTCGTGGGTCCCTACTAAGACAGTGAATTTTTCCATTTTTAATTTATTTCTTATTATCATTTAATTCAGGGCTAGCTCTTAGTATTTGAAAATCGATTATTTATACACATTTATATCTACTTCATTTAATATGTATCAGGTAAAATCAGTCGTAGTAAAATTTTAATTCATTACGTTTTCCAATCCGATTAAGTAATTTGATAAGCGTTTGCAGACTCAAACACGTATATACAGTTTATTGATTAATTTAATCACTAGAATTTAGGAAAGGAAAGCAACTTTACGGATTTTACTTTCTCGACGTACCTATTATCATAATGAATATTTTTCCATTGTCTACGGCTCCGAACTTGGGTCCTATCTTGGTGCGATCTTGCGATATGACACGGTGCTCCTCGCCTCAATGAGATACCTGACTATGCGCTCCCGATCACTTGGATGCTACTTGCATCGACTTCAGAGCATCTCAGGGAAGCGAATACAAGCTTTACATGATCTGTTATAATACAAGCGCCTAGTTCCAGGTGGGAAACGAGGCGTCCGGTCAATGTGACCGCTAATTTCCGACCGTTAGCGTGTAGTATAGGGTGGGTGGCCACCAAATTGTATGCGTCACGCCTGTGGGTAACATTGTACGGCCGGAAGCTTCGTTGGTTACCGTGACTTCTTCAATCTTCACACCACACTATCCTGGTACATACATAACAGACAATAAGTAAAATAACAGTGTGCGGCGCACGGTAGTAGCTTGTTAACTGTAGTATTCAATGAAACACCACGAGTCCTTGACAACAACTGATTTATTAAAACGTAAGAGGGTACAACCCAAATCTTATAGATACCCACAACATCTCCCCCAAAAGGAATTTCTTAAAAAACTGAACAATTGGTTATGTTGCAATTTAAATTAACCATTGTACATTTACAGCCTAAAATCATTCTACAATCGTATCAATATCTACATAACTTAATCTATATTCCCATGTTTTTTTTTTTTACAATTGACCAATTTTCAGGAAACCTTAAGCTATATTTTAGTTAGAAACATGTTCGACATATTTTTTACAGATAGGTCTGAACGACCTGATTCTAACCATTTATCTTTAACTTAATAAGTAAGTATAATTACTAAGCCAATGAATTCAAAGAACAATGAAACTTATATCTACGCGTGACAAAACTCACGGTTGTATAAACTAATATAATCCAACAAAACACCTTAAATATATAAGAGACTGTAAGGTTCAAAATAATACCGTGCTATCATAATGTTGTTATGATGTTAAAATTGGACAGATTATTTAAAACCTTACGGAGAAGTGCATAAAATAGAGTTATATCGGTTATTCCGACTTAGTAAAAATACATAATATAATAATTAGGTTATGCAGTACGATATATGTATCTAGTAGGTACGTAATGAATATTTTATTTGGATTATGTGTTACATATTTTCTGTCTTAGATTGATTTTCGGCTAATAATTTTGCCTTTCTACGCGTCATTATAATTGTCGGCCCATCGGAAGCATGCGCTTGTTGATTACCTGCCTTATGGGCGTTATCATAAGGCTGGTTTTCGCATGTTCCCAAGTGACCCACATCTTCGCAGGCGTCCTTGAACTCGTCCCCGCAGTCAGCTGATGGCTGCAGCGGCTCGGACTTCGAGGACTCCGGCTCATCACTCACCATACATTTTATCAGGTGACGACGATTGCGTCGGAATTTACCTCCCACCTTATTCTGAACTATGTACGATCGAGGAGTCGCGGCTTTACCCACCACGGTGGCACGAGTCCTAGCCTTTCCTTCTACACATACTACGTCATCACCTATGTTAAGTGGAGGTAACTTCTTACAATGTATGTCATACCTTACTTTTGCCTTATGCTGATTAAGTAACATTGTGTCGTGTTCAGATGAGTCAACAGGTTGCGGCTTTAATAACTCTGGGTGAACTGGTAGTTTACACCTTAATCTGCGACTCATCAAAAGTTGCGCAGGGGAGCTCAAACCGTCTCGGGGCGTATTCCGATAGTTTAAAAGTGCTAAATAAAAATCGCCATCACTTAAAATTGATTTTTTTAGCATTGACTTCACCGTTTGAACTGCTCGTTCACTCTTCCCATTCGCCTGGGCATAATTTGGCGATGATGTTACGTGATTAAAATCCCAATTTTTGGTAAATACTTTGAATTCGCGACTGCAGTGCCGGATTAAGAAATTTTGATGCCCTAAGCATTTCTAGATCTTGGTGCCCCCTCTCCCTAGGCTCATCCAGATTACATTGACAACATTGTTTTTTTTTGGTAAACTAAGTGACGTTCATGGTCGCATTGCTGCTGCAATTTGTATTTTCAATCCATTACTTATTTTATCAAGGAAGTTGACAGTGCTGCAGCAGTAACGTTGCAACAGTAATGCTGGTGCAGTCACCATCCTAATGTCACCTTTATCAAAGCATGCGTGAACTAAATTACTGAAATTATATATCTATGATTGTGTACTTGCCTTTCCGGCTAACTATGTGATTAAAACCTGCTTTGGTTCACTTCACAAATAAACCCTAGAAGTAACATGACCAAAAGTAACCCGAAAGTTACATAAGGACTGAGGCCCAGAGGCAATTGTAAATTCGTATGTGCGACAGGGAGACAACACGTCGAACGTGGTTCACGGTTGACACTCAGTTGTTTCTACCGTGGCGGGCAATCGTCCGAGGCCGAAGGCCGAACTGCAGGATAGCAATAGCATTGCTTGGAATTGAACCAATGGTGGAAATAGTCAAAAAACGAATCCAACGGCCATACTCATAAGGTTGAAGATCCGGAGTGGCCACTTGGCGCTTCCGAGCAAGACCTAAAGGCGGAGTTGCAAGAGAGCTGGGTTTTGTGACTGAATACCCAGTGTAAGCGAGGACTAAGGTCGAGCTCCACACAGGGTTGAAAAGAGAGCTTTTCTGAGAAACGCATTCATGTGAGGCCTGCTGCTCGGCATTTGGCCTCGCTCAAAAGGGCACTTGATTAGAGTTAGTTTCAGCCGATGAAATAGGCGTTTCGAACCGAAGATTCCCTTTGGCAGGATTGGCCCCTAGGAGTGCAATGCCGAACTCATTTACGAGTATGGTATCACATTGACACCATTCCGAAGTGGAAACAGGTAAAATTTTCATTTTTTTTAATATTCCTCTTCACGTCTCAACCGCTGAACCAATTTAGTTGAAATTTGGTATAGAGATAATTAGTTTAGACCCAAAAATATAATCAAGAGTTTACAGTTTAGTCCCAAGAAAGGACAGGATAGTTTTAATCTAAAAAAATCATCGATAAGGATGTGTAAAGAAGGGTGGTAGTTTATGTGGGGAATCAATAACCGCTGCATCTATTTGTATGAAATGTGGTATGATCGACATTTTAGATTTTGTCGAAAATGAGAACAAACGTAACTTAGAACCTAAACTTAAACAGTTATTGACCTCCGACTGACCGACTTCGCTGAAGCTAAAATAAACCTGAATCAAAAATCTGGGTGGCATCATTTTTTAATTACATCTTAGGAAACCAAAGATTAATTCTGCTAAAGGAAACCTTTGGGTTAAATAAAACCGTATGCTTTTGGTTTACGACCTTCGTGGGGAACGAAGCCCCGAACCTGCACTTTAGCCTTTGATTCCGTCATCAGTTTTTTTATAATAAAACTTTGACAATTAGTTCGCACGAGCTTGGCCGTGTGCAATACGTCGCAAACCAATCTGGTGTGCAAGAGCTCGGGCAGCATGAGTGACAAATTCCGATCCTTGAAAATCTGTTAAGACTTCGGTGCTGCGAAGGCGAAGGCCGAGTTACAAGAGAGCGAAATTCGGACACGACATAATTATAAATTAAGACAAAAGTGTAGATCTACTATTAAATTCGACACTCCGAGAAGGCTGAAGAAAAAGCTCCTCGTAGGGTTGAAGACAAGTAGATTTCTAAAACTGAGCTCTACGTTGGGTATAAGGCCCTTTGGCCCAAAGGCTGACAGATTTGCAGAATGCTGGAAATCAAAAATCAACCACGAACCAATAGGTAAAGTATGATGAAAAAATCAGCATATTGCAAGCCTGATGGAATGGGCCCTCGGAGGGGCAAAGGCCTGCGTTGGAGACGCACTTACGTGCCCTATACATGACGCACAAAGTTTCATGTACAAACTACCCGTTATTTTCCCACGATTTTGGTGCCCCCCTAGACGTGGTGCCCTAAGCAAGTGCTTATTTTGCTTAATGGTTAATCCGGCACTGCGCGACTGCTAAATTGGGTCCCATTATCTGTAATGAAAGTCTCGGGTATTCCGTGACGTGCAAATATTTCCTTTATGTTTGTTATCACAATGTTGGAGGAAATGTTTGGTAAACTGCATACTTCAACATAGTTTGAATAATAATCCACCAAAACTAGGAAATACTTTTTTCTAATTTCGAAAATATCTGCACCAACTTTTTCCCACGGAAGTTTAGGGATAGCAATGGGTAATAGCGGCTCCTTAGGCGGGGCGTTTGAGCACTCCTGGCAGCTAGCACATCGTCTCACCATGAGCTCGATATCACGTGACATGTTAGGCCAGTACATCACTTGTCTCGCGCGCCGCTTGCATCGATCTATGCCCATATGACCCTCGTGTACTATATTTAACATTGTTGGTCGCAAGGCTCGCGGTATCAAAACAGACATATTTTTAAAAATCACTCCATCGACTATAAATAATTCTTCCCTATAAGACCAGTACACCTTCAGGTCAGGCGCCACTTGCGACTTATGGTCGGGCCAACCCATATTAATATACTCAGCTAGCTTTATAAATTCGGAATCTCGTTGTGATTCTTTTTTAATTAACGATAGTTTTGCATTTGAAATTGGCATATTATTAATTATTAGTTGTATCTGATACACGTTATTTTTATGTACTCCTTCACTATAAAGATCTGGCAAAGGCGCCCGAGACAACGTGTCCGGTATATACATATACTTTCCAGGCTTATAAGTAACAACCAAATCGTAATGCTGTAGACGCATCATCATGCGTTGTAAGCGTGCTGGGACATACATAAGAGGTTTCTTGAAAATGCTCTCTAAAGGTTTGTGGTCTGATTCAACGGTTACTTTCTCCCTACCAAATATATATTGGTGGAATCGCTCACAAGCAAAAACAATCGCGAGCAATTCCTTTTCGACCTGCGCGTACCGGCGCTGCGCGTCTGTGAGCGTGCGTGAGGCGAACTCCACGGGCCGCCCGCCCTGCAGGATCACAGCGCCCAGGGCGTCACGTGACGCGTCAACCGACAGCGTCACCGGTGCCGTCACGTCGTACAGCGCCAGCACGCCGGCTCCACAAACACACTCTCTTAGTTCATTAAACGCGCCCTGCTCCGCAGGCCCCCACTGCCAGTTATTTTCTTTTTTAAGTAAGTTAGTTAAAGGGGTGGCTCGTTGAGAATAATTTGGTATGAACTTCGACAAATAATTCACGGCTCCAAGAAATCGCTCTAAACTTTTCCTATCGCACGGCGGCGGCATTTGACTTATTGCCCTAATTTTTTCACTATCCGGTCTCATACCGTCAGCGTCAAAAATGTGCCCTAAATAAGAGACTTGCTGAACAGCTATTTTACACTTGTCTTTGTTAAATTTGAGATTTATCTCTCTCGCTCGGTTTAACAATGCATGTAATCTCTCATCATGTTCCTGTTTAGTTTTACCCCATACAATAATGTCGTCTATGAAATTGTCTACGCCTTCAAGATCCTCAAGAAGTTGCCGCATTTTGGCATGGAAAACCTCTGAAGCACAACTAATGCCAAACGGTAACCGGAGGAACTGATACCTCCCAAACGGAGTCGCAAATGTGCAAAGGTCAGCACTTTCATCGTCCAGTTGCACGACCCAGAAGCCCGAATTAGCGTCCAGCACCGAGAAGTAGGTGGCGCCGCGCAGGCGCGTGGCCAGCTCGGTCAGCGAGGGCAGCTGGTAGTGCGCGCGACGTACCGCCACATTTAACGCGCGCGGGTCGAGGCATACGCGAATACCGTTATGCTTTTTTGCAACAAGTACTAAGGGATGAACCCATTTTGTAGGATGTGATACTTTCCTAATAACTCCTAGTTCCTCCATTTTTTTTAATTCGTCCGATAATCTGTCTCTCAACCCTAGAGGTATCTTCCTATTAGCACATATGACCGGCGGAACCGATTTGTCGACAACTATGTGATATTTACCCGGCAGACAACCTAAACCTTTAAAAAGATCAGAATATGACGCCAAGTTTATTACATAAACTCGTTTAACCATACCCATTTCGTCACAAGAGTCCCGTCCCAGCACACTTTGACATTTCATGTCAGCGATTGCGAAATGCAAAGGATAAGGTTTATTTTTATACCAAAAAGTAATATCGCACTCACCTACGATGGGGATTTCGTTATTGGTATAAGATTCTAAATTAACTTTGACCGGTTGTAACATTTGTTTATTAAACCCTAGTAATAAAAATCTTTCTAAAGAAATAACATTCATGTCTGCACCCGAATCAAGCTTAAATCGCTCGGGTCCCTTCTCACACAACAAGGTTTCAAACCACTGACTTTTCTTTTTATTACATTTCACCATATCCACGTAAAACGGTTCTAACTCGCCTGAACCACTACTATACGAGTCATTCTGTTCAATCTCATACACTTTTTTAACTCCGTTGTCAGTTTGTACAAAGCGAGACTTACACATTCTGGAGAAGTGACCACGATTTCCGCACGCGAAACAAGTAGCGAAAGAGGCTGGGCATTCCCGATTATCACAACGCGTTCCGCCGCAACCCGCGCACTCACGAGGCGGGCCTCGCACGCCGCCGCCGGCGCCGCGCCCGCGCCGCGCTCCGGGCGCCGATGCCCGGCGAGGCGGCCGCGCGCTTCCGCCTCCCGTGCGCCTTTTTTCTACGCCATGCACCTGCACTGCACTTGCACACTCGACACTTTTACCTAACTGTTTACCACTCTCTTGTGACACCTCCTCGGCTTGGCACAACTTGATAGCCTTATTCAGATCGAGATCGTCGCATCTCAAAAGCCTATCTCTCACAATGGAATTCCGTATGCCGCATACAATGCGATCTTTTATTAGGTCCTCCTGCAAAGAACCGAACTCACAATTATTGCTCAGGAGACGCAAGGCCGTAACATACGTTTGAATAGACTCGCCATCCTCTTGATTACGAGTAAAAAATCTATATCTCAACAAAGTTATGTTGACCTTCGCTCCAAAGTATTCGTTGTACTTTTTTATAATAGCGTTTACGTCATCCCGGTCCGACTCGCTATCGAAAGTAAACGTTTGAAAAACATCAAAGCCCTCGGGCCCGATGAGGTTGACGAGTAGGCTCGCCTGCACCCCGGCAGACTCGGAACTCACTCCTGATGCTCTCACGAACAGTGTGAATTGTTGCTTCCACCGCTTCCATGCATCGGCACGGGCAACTGGCCCTCCCGCCATGTTGAGTTCTGGTGGTGGTCTCGCGTGCTCCATTGTAGTGAATAATTTTTACACTTACGCACACACCGCAATAAGTAAAACGTTCGTAACTAAAATCTGGCGTTTTTGGTGACTTTAGATACACTTTCTTACGAATATGTACCGAGATAAACCACTACACCGCTGCCACCATGTAGTATTCAATGAAACACCACGAGTCCTTGACAACAACTGATTTATTAAAACGTAAGAGGGTACAACCCAAATCTTATAGATACCCACAACATTAACCAAGGGATGAAATGGTGCCTTTACTCGAGTTAAACACTCTACTTTTCATTTTGAATACGAGGAAAGAAAAACACATGTGCAATTAAAAAACACAGCTAAGTATAAACTTCAGTAGTATTTCTTAAGAGTACTTTCAACAGTGGCGGATCGTTCAAAGAACTCGATTCCCACCGGCTTGTCTAATTTCAGCCTGTTGAGTACTTTCACGACCGGTTCATGGAAAAAAGGAAAGCAAAATTAGCTCCGGATTCCCTACGAATATTTGTGACGCGCCACCACTGACTTTCAATTAACAATAGAGGTAAAAGTATGGTTATATTAATTATCAGAATGGAAATTTAATTCCAAGAAATGTAATACCCAAAATTTAATTGCTCGTAAAAAAAAAGAAACGCGTACCTACTTAGAAAGTACAGTGGTCTAGAACAGAAACGTTCATTTTCTGCACACTTTTTAGAACAACAACCATCTACTTTCAGAGCAAAAGAAATGAAAAAGTTTTTTTGCTATATCTGAAATATAAGGTACTATTATACGCGGTAAAGTAATGCTAGTACTATTACTAGCATTACTTTACCGCGCTCACTACTTTAATTGCTCACTATGGAGTAAGCACTTATTTTAATCTAATTTGATTGGCCTATGTATGGACATATTGGACATAGGCCAATCAAATTAGATTTTTTCAAAGAATTAATTCCCAATAAGCTGAAAATTATCATTTTTGTAAATAAGTTTCTTTTGGAAATTGTTTGAGAATTTTCCTCAAATTGGACATTTATGTAGCTCGGACCGCTTGTTAGGGATGGATACATGTATTACATAGATACGGTTTTTTCTTTGCAATATGAACATACAGGCCAATTAGAATGTGTATTGACATCAGAATGATGTTATTTAGTAATCATGCCTCTCGCCCACGCCAATACATGTACGGACAAGTACTAGCGAAAGGCATGCGCGACTGAGATTATTTATAATTGGTGCCGTCCACGATGACGTGCAGATTTATCAAATCTAACCTTATGACAATACTCGTACAAGGCACGCGTCGTCGTGAATGACACGATACCACCACCAAATCACCAAAGAGTAAAGTCCCTATCCTATAAAGTCCCTAGACTTTGATGAGTTTGATGTTACGTTGAACATAAAAGATGTTCTCTTTGACGCAGATTCTCTGAAAAGAGCCTCTAATCTAGGGCGGTTTCAGACTAGCGTACTATTTAACTTAGCGTATACGGGTATACGGTCCTCTCGGCCACTCGGCGGTACGAGTTAACACGCGCGTTACATTTCCCGACATTTGGTTTTTACGAGCTTACACGCTGGCTACTTTCTCTAAATTTGCCTAAAGCTTAGACGCGCGTACGCCGCGTACGCCTACGCTCGTAGAAAACGCTAGTCTGAAACCTCCCTAATAGGTGCTTTCTGGAATTCCTGAGGTAATATCCCTTTGATTCTATTTTTGAGCTCCATTGTTCATAACCACTCAACGATATTACTCGTATTCGTAGAGACATTGGAATATTGTATATGTAGGGTAGCTGGTAGGCATGTTTAGTTGAAAGTGTACCATTTACTTTTTTCGAAAAAAGTTGTTTTTACTTAAAATCACGATTATCACGAAAGCTATCGATTTAAAAAAGAAAACACAAAAAAATGACAGTTTTGTGACGCATATTTCCATACATTTCGTATGGACCGTCACAAAACTAAGTCTAAAAATTTGTATGAAAAACTGGGGACACTTTTTTCTTTGTTTAAATCAATAGTCCTCTCGAAATTTAAATTGCTAGGATTTCGAAAAAAGTAAAGGGTACACTTTTTATATGTACTAATACATATAAATCGGTGGCTGATCGTAAAATCAGGCAGATCATGAAATTCCTAGGCATATCTTGAATCGTGAAAATCATTATCTTGTTCCCTGAGTCGACTATCTCTGGACAGTTAGCCCTTCGGGCATCTGAAGCAACATAATGCACCTATCCTACCTATCTATTGGTTTAATGTGACTACCGTCAAAACATTGCATATACAAAATATATACCACGCATTTACTAATTTACATGAATATCAGAGTAACTAGGTATTATCTTGTTATCGCCGTTGCGGCCTGCTGCCCAGTTGACTGCAATCGTCCCGAATGAAGTTACCTCATTCCGCATCAGCAGTTTGCCCGAAAATTGACCGAAATCCAGTTAAATTCCTATTTCGCTTAGCAACGTGACGACGAAACGTTCAAAATTCACGTATTAAGGTACAACTCGGATTCAGCCTACACCCGCGGCTGCCTCATATCAAAACCTAGTACGGGCTTTAGACCAAATTTTACACGAGAGAGTAAAAACATAAAATATGTCAGCCTCAATTATTTTTTCATTTTAAATAGAAAATTGCGCGTGAAGTACTAACATTTCTATTTCATAATGATTATGCACGTTTTATATCCCTTACTGACTTTGAAAATGAAAATACCGATGTTAGTCGGTCCGATTCGAAGAATGATTAAGACACGTTTAAGATCATGGAATGATCTTTAAAAGATCGATAACTAAACGACATGTCAAAATTGACGTTTATTTCGATTCCGCTGTGATTCCAATAAGATCTATCTACGATATTTCTAACGCCAAAGTAACATTGGTTGCCTGAATCGAGGTGCTTCTGTCAATTATACTACATACAAACGATATCTAAATGAGAACTTATCTAAACCAGACCTTATCGTTATCGTATCTCATTCTTCGAATCGGGCCGATAGTCTTTCATAATCCCGCTTCAGTATTTAGTAAATGCTCATATTAGGTATAAATGGTATATCACTCATCAAGATATTTCAGGTTATTCCCATTAGTTACCACCAATATGTTACCAGTTACAGGTAAGTAACAACAGAATTTTAGTCTCACTTTTTTTTACCACTCGCAACAACTGAAAAAAAAACCACTATTAAGGTAACATCAAAGAAAGTTGGTGGGAACTACTGGGAAATCTAGCATGTCTCATAACATAATACTAAGGGTATTAAGTTTATATGGGATTTGTGACTTGCTGAGGCTTACAATGGTAAACCGCCACTAGACATGCTACTTACTAGATTTGGAGTTTGGAGGTGTCATAATCTCTAGTATTTATGACGATTTTGGTGCAGGTGTCTCTGTAATCGGGTAAGGACTTACTAGGTGGGTACATACTATTGTTGGCCGAACGTTAATTAAAATTGAAAATATTGAAAATTAACCATTACAAATTGAACCGTAAATTGTAACCATCCGTTACGGTTAACGGTTTATGGTTGAATTTGTAATGGTTAGATTTCAATATTTTCAATTCTTATTAAGGTTCGGCCAACACTGGTATACTTATACAAATAATATAAGTAACAAACGAATTTCCAATTTTTTTTCCTTTACAGGTTTTTTAATATTATATAGTATTGCGGCGCGACATTGCTGCCGATTGCATTGCTGCAGGAAACATCACAAAGGTCATTTTATCGAGATCTTTATATTAAGTTTGTCATTATCCGTTGGCAGCGTTACTGAAACAGTAGTGCAGCGAGACATTACTGCTGACTGCACTTCTGACGCAAATATCAAAATCAATGTTGCGGCCCGGATAATGCTATGCTGCTTAATTTCAGTTCTTGGTTAAGTAGTTAGTTTGTCGTTTCGCTCGGGTCATGGCTGCTGCTCCTATAGTACGGTCGCCAAGCCGCTCCGAGGCCAGATTTAATTGACTCAGCTCGGCCTTACCCACAACCGGTATCAATGTGTTCGGACAGTTCTCCTGATCACCGTACATGCGGTAGTAAAGCGGAAAAATGGTGGAGGGGATAGTAATGACGTCACAAAGATGGCGGCCGGACCTATTCTTTTTGGCCGTGTATCTCGAAAACCACTTAACCGATTTTAATCATCGAGATGTCAAATAATAGCTTATATTATGGAGATTATTTCCTTTTCTACAAACATTTACGTGAAACCTATAGGAAAAAAAATAATCACAAAAAACAGTTTTTTTATAAAATTATTATTTTTTATTTTGTAAAAATCTCCGTAAATATTAGCATTTCGCAAATTTTGTTTAATATAAAACATATTGCTTCATTATCAAGGAATATAATGAGCCTTAAAACATACAGATCGAGTAATAAACAATGAAGCTACACTCATTTATTTGCGCATGGGTAACGATAACTGGCTTTTACCGGTCGAAACTGTGGTGACTGTTACGATACGTATTGAATGGAATTTATAGAGTATCGGTTTTAATTACTGAAATTATAATTAAAATTATAAAAACCAGACACAATAATGTTACCTTACTTCGACGTTAAGTCTCTTTTTTCGTCTTAATCATAGGTAGGTACATATTTCTTTTTACTTAAAAATTTTATACAGGGTGAACTTTTAACCACCAGTCATACTCTGCGCAGCGACTTTATAGGTCATACTTAACAACTTTTACTATGGGACCAATTCCGAAATCGCGAAAAAAATTTTGACTGTCCCATATAAAGGTGCGACCAACTTTACCAGACCAACACTTTTCCAAACTGAGCTACAGCTGTCCGATGAAGTTAAGTACTTAGGACTAACTCTCGACAATAAACTCAATTGGAACAACCACATCAACAAACGGATAGACAAGGCGGGAGTTGTCTTCTGGCAGTGCAGAAGGATGATTGGTAAGAGGTGGGGACTCAACCCGAAAATTACCCTCTGGCTCTATAAGACGATAATCCGCCCCTTACTCTGTTACGGTGCTCTGGTTTGGTGGCCAAGAACAAACCTAGGCAACGTACGAGACAAACTACAAAGACTTCAAAGGCTCGCATGCGCGGCCACCACTGGCTGCACGAGGTCTACCCCGACTGCAGCCATGGAGGTCATGCTAAACCTTCCACCGCTGCACCTACACATACAGCAAGAGGCCAGTCTCTCAGCGGTAAGGTTGCGAACCCTCAAGATATGGTCTAACATCACAGGAGCTCTTCACACAAAATGCCTGGAAAAGGTGTATGACGAATTTCCAGTGCTTAGGTCAGGCACGGACCGGATTCACAAACAAGCTATCTTCGATAAAAGGTACAAAATACAGTTATATGAGGACGACAATCATGAAGGACTCAATCCCCGGGAGCTGAGAATCTTCACTGATGGGTCCAAAACAGACAGCGGATCGGGCTCTGGAACCTTCTCAGAAGACCTGAACATGTCGATCACCACTCCGCTAGGAGCCCATAACTCGGTATTCCAAGCTGAGTGCATGGGCATCATAAACGCGGCGGCTGCCATCACTGCAAGGAAGGTAGTAGGATCCTCCATCCGCATACTCTCCGACAGTAGAGCAGTCTTAATGGCTCTAAATAGCCATATAGTTACATCCAAACTTATACACGAATGCCACGAACGACTAATGGAGGTATGTCATAATAACAAGATCACCCTACAATGGATCAAGGGACACAGTGGATCCCGAGGTAACGATGCTGCGGACGAGCTTTCCAGGCAAGGATCGAATGCGGGGGCGATTGGTCCGGAACCGATTCTTCCGATACCATTTAGCAAGGTACGCTCAATGCTGCTGGCACGTACAGGGAAACTACACACAGAACACTGGCTGAACCAGACTGGATGCAGACAGGCAAAAGAAGCCATGCCTGGCATCAACGGAAAACTCACAAGGGCGCTCCTGCAACTAGGGAAGGTCCGACTGAGTATGGTAACCAGTGTCATAACAGGTCATGGACTATTTAACAAACATCTTTTCACAACAGGTGTCACAGACAGTCCCCTGTGCCGAGGTTGCATGGAGACAGAAGAAACAGCCTCTCACGTGGTGCTGGAATGCAGCGGAGTGACTTCATACAGGGCTAAACATCTCGGATCTCCGAGAGACCTCCCCGAGGTCCTACTCAACATCAAAGGTTTGATAGGATTCCTCGAGGAGCTGGGCTGGCAGGACTAGCCCACCCCCAACATATCACGCAAAATAGGCGCAAGTCGTCGAGTTGCGGAAAAATCGCCCGAATACAATACAATACAATACAATACAAGGTTGCGACCAGACCGCAGCTTAAAAAACGGTCACGATACGGAATCGCAGTGACGCGTCGTATGCGTACGGTTTTTGACGCATGCTCCCCACACCGCTGTTTAAAAAACGGTGACGGTACGGAATCGCAGTGACGTGCTTCACGCGAATCTTTTTTGTTCGCAAAACAGTTGCGTCTTTTACGTCACCGGTACGGTGTCTGCCATAAGATCTCCGTGTAATATTTTTTGCGATTTTTACGCAGTTCAATTTACGGTGCGTCAGCTTATTTTAAGCAGCGGTGTGGCGAGCATGCGTCATGGACCCGGGTACGTCCTTAAACTACGTCCAAAAGAGAGGTATGGGCATTGTGAATGTCATCTCGCTTTGTGTGGTAGGGCACAGCCAGTGGGTGTCATTCCAGATCCAAATTTTCTTGCGTGATTCGGCATTGGTCCCATAATAAAAGTTGTTCAGTATGACCTGTAAAGTCACTGCGCAGAGTATGGCTGGTGGTTAAAATTTCATCTTATACCTATATTCGACACAAGTAGTAAGTACTGACAGACCAACTATGATACACATTTTGCCTGTATAGTGATACATAGTGAATAAATTAATACCTGATTTAAAAAATAAAACAAAAATAACAAATAGCATGTTATTTAATTCAGTAATCACTAATCAGTCTTAAACAATGAACATCATACTTTTAGATTAGACAACAAAATGTATGTTTATACTGTGTTTCGACTTGAAAGATTTTACTGCTTTAAAACATAAGACAAACCTACCAACCAAATGTATAAAAAAAAATGTTTTTTGTGATTATTATTTTCCTATAGGTTTCACGTAAATGTTTGTAAAAAGGAAATAATCTCCATAATATAAGCTATTAGTTGACACCTCGATGAATACAATCGGTTAAGTGGTTTTCGAGATACACCGCCAAAAAGAATAGGTCCGGACGCCATCTTTGTGACGTCATTACTATCCCCTCCCACCATTTTTCCGCTTTACTACCGCATGTACGGTGATCAGGAGAAACGCCCGAACACATTGATACCGGTTGTGGGTAAGGCCGAGCTGAGTCAATTAAATCTGGCCTCGGAGCGGCTTGGGGACTACTAATAGTAAAAGTTGTTCAGTATGACCTATAAAGTCGCTGCGCAGAGTATGACTGGTGGTTAAAAGTTCACCCTGTATAAAATTTTTAAGTAAAAAGAAATATGTACCTACCTATGATTAAGACGAAAAAAGAGACTAAACGTCGAAGTAAGGTAACATTATTGTGTCTGGTTTTTATAATTGTCATTATAATTTCAGTAATTAAAACCGATACTCTATAAATGCCATTCAATACGTATCGTAACAGTCACCACAGTTTCGACCGGTAAAAGCCAGTTATCGTTACCCATGCGCAAATAAATGAGTGTAGCTTCATTGTTTATTACTCGATCTGTATGTTTTAAGGCTCATTATATTCCTTGATAATGAAGCAATATGTTTTATATTAAACAAAATTTGCGAAATGCTAATATTTACGGAGATTTTTACAAAATAAAAAATAATAATTTTATAAAAAAACTGTTTTTTGTGATTATTTTTTTTCCTATAGGTTTCACGTAAATGTTTGTAGAAAAGGAAATAATCTCCATAATATAAGCTATTATTTGACACCTCGATCATTAAAATCGGTTAGGTGGTTTTCGAGATACACCGCCAAAAAGAATAGGTCCGGCCGCCATCTTTGTGACGTCATTACTATCCCCTCCACCATTTTTCCGCTTTACTACCGCATGTACGGTGATCAGGAGAACTGTCCGAACACATTGATACCGGTTGTGGGTAAGGCCGAGCCGAGTCAATTAAATCGTGTTTCTAGAGGGCTTTTGAGATTTGGCGACCGTACTACTAGTACTCAGAAAGACAGACGTATATCACGAAAATGATGTCATTCTGATATCAGTGTTCGTTCGAATTGGCCTGACAGTCTAATAACGAGAAAGAAATTGTGCCATGTGACATGTGAGTCATGTGTTAAAGTAAGATTATTCAATTTTTTTTAACCCTCGTACCCCTCATAAATTTTTCAGATGAATGCGAACTGAATTAACAGGACGAAAAAAAATACACTACTAATAGTGTATAATTGTTTTTTATTTTTTCAGCTGGTCGGTAAGAACTATGGGAGCTCATAATCCTAAACGGTCAGCTTAAAAAATCAACTAGAGTCATACGAACTCGTTGCGTCGCCATAAAAACCGCTCTGCTAGAATTGTAATACAAAGAAATTAGAGAATGCTCTCTATTTTTAGAAACGAAAGCTAGTACGAGACATATATATATATATATATATATATATATATATATATATATATATATATTACCAGTTAAGTCCACACTGTGCCTTTTTTTATTCAACAAGGACATGCGTCACAGCGCATTCAACAGCGCATGTGAGGCATGCCCGTAACGCATGCCTCTTCTAAGTTGCACGCTCAGAGGCGCATGTCCCCACGCTCGGTGGATTTCTGTTCAACGAAGCTGTCAATATCTCAAAACAGCGAACGATGATAAGGTAGCTACTTCAAACTTTATTGAAAACTGCTGAAGTTGAAGTCTACAACTTTGGGGTCAAAATAATAACCTCTATACTAATTAGATTAATTAAGAGACAAGATGTTCTGCGAGTTTTGGCCATGACTGTTGATGGAGTAAAGACAAAGATAAAAAGTTTTCGTTCCTATTTTTCTAAAGAGCATCAGAAGCCGAGCAAGAAAAAAAAGCGGTGTTGAAACTGACGAGGTTCTCCGTGAACCTAAGCATTTTTTGTTCGCTACGGACTCTGTAACTTGAGGTCTAATGTGGACAGTTAGTTGAATGAGTTTTGATGCATGCATCAGTTGAATGGTGAATTCATTCAACTGATGCATGCATCAAAACTCATGAAGAAAAGGGCACAGTGTGGACTTAGCTGAATGTTCTTATCTTTCATGTTATTTAACTGCATTATTTTTGCTACATTACTGCTGCGGCCTTGACGCGGGTGCTATAACTGTCAAATCTGTCAATTTCCGTGACAAAATGAGTGACGGATTGAACGATTCGATGGTCAGTCATTTAATTAAGAAAATTGACAGATGCAACGGTGATTGCAACGCCGCTGCAGGAATGTCGCAATAGCAATGCAACGGCAGTTGCCACTAGAATATCTCCTTTACGAGACAAACAGTACAATTTCAAAGCCTGCCAATGCATGTAAAAATAAAAAAGCTTCACAGCCCGCACTGCACTAATATTCAGGTTCCAAGCTTCACAAAACTATTTGTTATTCTCAAGCGAACTCTATTCAAATTTATGCAACCACAACAATATCATGCTCTAATTTTGAATGTAAAATGATTCAGGAAATTCAATATTCCCGAAACAATATAGTAACACCTGGGGAGCTTATTTCCATTTCAGCCCTAAAGGGACGGCATAACTCGCCACGATGGCGATTCTCAGAATCTGTTTGTGTTGAGTTTTACGAAACGTAAGTATTTAAGTACATGTGCACATGCGACTATAACATCAGTACGGACAGAAAATTTATCTTAGAAAATTCACTAGGTATAAATAAGAAAAGTTCACCCTTTTTTGTTATTAAAGTAGGAAGTAGGTAGTAAGGAGCAATCGTCCAATCTTCTAAGTTACGACTGGGTCAAGACAAGAAGAGACAGATTTTACTTTATAATTTCTGTTGACCTTATTGTAATAATTGTATACCCCGTGTGACACATAAATTGAATATTTCTTTACACATGGTATAATCGTAAATAGAATTCAGAATTACATTTGTTTAAGAAACAATGATATCGTTTTGATATCCGAATATAAATTCGAATTGGCCTCCAGGGTGCCTCTTTTCGGGTCTTGGTGTTACACGTGGGGAATATTACTAAAAGTTGTATACAATATATTTTTTATTCCTCTGGAGTTGCAGGTGTACATTAGGAGAGAACCAAAATCAACCAGGGCAGTAAGCTTTGTGCTACCTATTACCATATCTTGAGTTTTAGCAGGGTAAAGCACTCTATATTTAGACTGTTTTTATTAGTACTGAACTCTAATAAAATTTTGGTGGTAACTACTAGGAAAAAAAATCCCACCTTTTACCAGTGGTAACTACTGGGAACAAATATTCCCAGTAGTTAGACATAACCACCAAACCAAGTTGGTAGTAACTAGTGGGAATTTTTTTTCCCAGTAAATATTAGTGGGAAAAAAAATCCCAGTAGTTACCACTGGTAACAACTTGGTGGTAACTAGTGGGAATAACCCAAATGAGATCTAAATGTTAAGAAAATTATCTGTGTCGGACTGTTTTGTTTTTAGGCTAATTGATGTCAGTTTTGAATACCATGCGTCTCTCTGCGGCCTAGTAAATTAGGCCGTTTTCGCGAATATTTGAAGTGCACTAACGCCTAAAGAAAACAGTCCGACACATATATTAACAATAATAAATTGTATTAAAAAAAACATTGTTCTAGCTTCAAAAACCACGGAGGAAACAGTCGAGTACGTTTGTATGGAGAAATGACTACTCCTATTGCCTCTTAAGCGCCGTTAACACAGTATAAGAAAGGTGTCTTTTTAACAGACTTCAAGATTTCAAAAGGAGGTTATCAATTCGGTTGTATGTTTTTTTTAAATATGTTTTTTACACCATAACTCCGTCATTTCTGAACCGATTTTGAAAATTATTTTTTTGTTTGACTTAATATTATATACAGATTGGTCCCGTTTTTGTCAAAACTCAGTTCTGATGATGGGATCCATGACGAATCGAGGGAACTCTTCAAATGTGAAAGGCATACATATAGTGACTTTTGTATTTTCTTTAACAAATGAAGCATTTACATTTAAAAAAAGTGACATTTGATGAAGTGGAACTGCTGATGATGATCAGAATGGAACTCTTCAACGACGCATAGTACACGTTTGGCGATTTGTCCTCTTCGCTGTGTTTGTTAAGTAAATTAGATTTTCAAGACAAATTTTTGTCAAGTTCGAGTTCTGACGATGGGGTCCATGAGGAATCGAGGGAACTCTTCAAATGTGAAAGGCATACAAACATATATAGAAGTGGAACTGCTGATGATAATCAGAATGGAACTCTTCAACGACGCATAGTACACGTTTGGCGATTTGTCCTCTTCGCTGTGTTTGTTAAGCAGTTAGGTTTACAAAGGCACATTTTTATATTTCTATCCTATTTAGTTTTTTTTTAATAATTATCTGGTGCTCCATTTCATGCATGGTGTGAAATAATTTATCTTAAATACAGTCGAATACCCTATTGCGGGTATCTTACCAGTCAACCATAGGGCAAATTTAAAAGTGGAAAAATTACTGTCTTGGGTGAGACTTGAACTCACGGCCTCTGGATACTCCAGCGCTGTGCCATCTGAGCCACCAAGACCTCATCCATTCCATAGGCAGCTTCCACCATATGAGTCTAGGGGACCCTAGCGACTTCTACCGTAAGAACGTTACACTTCTTAGACGGCTACCGGAGTTCTTCTTCTTCTTCTTCCTCCTGCCCTTATCCCACGTTATGTGGGGTCGGCACAACATGTTCTTCTCTTCCATTCTCCTCTATCTTTCGTCACCTCAGCACTCACTCCTTTCTTTCTCATATCCTCTTTCACACAATCCATCCATCGTTTTTGGGTCTACCATCCGCTCTCCGTCCATCACCGGAGTTCCAAGTCATATTGGAAATTCACCAGTAACGATGTGCTACCCATACTAAATTAATGTTTAACTAGCAGAAACGTCTGCGAACGATGCTATTAAGCTTAGAATAAATTTAAAAGTGGAAAAATTACTGTCTTGGGTGAGACTTGAACTCACGGCCTCTGGATATCCAGCAATGGCATCGTTCGCAGACGTTTCTGCTTGTTAAAAATTAATTTAATCATAGGGCAAGTCTGAAATGTGTTAAGGTGGGTGCAGTGAAAAAAAAAACATGTTACCTCCTTTTCTACATAATTAGGGGTAGGACGCTGTCTTTTTAATTTTTAATTTCATTGTATGAAATCCAAAATCAACAATAATCGTTCTTTCATCGGTCTCCCTCCCCTCATTGAAGTCGGTTTTTTTTTTCTTAAAAATTATTAGACCCAGTAGTCCAACTTCGAACATTTTATAATTCTCACTCGAAATTCAAAATCTCGGACGCAGGGCTGTGTCACAGAATAACTAATAGTACTACAAGGCATTTCTTTTATTTTTAAATTCCTTAATTATTTCGATCCCAGTACAAACATAATATACATATAACATAGACATATTATATATAGCCCAGTCTTTGCAAGTGATATTTGAATGTTATAAGTTCATAGAAGATTGTTTTGTTTGGCATATTAATTTAATGAAATAGATATATTATTTACTTGTCTTTACTTAATTATAACGAGGTTAGTCGTTTATAACATCAAGGATCATATTCATTTAAAAACCTGACTGCAACGCCACCTGCCGAATTTAAAAGTAAAATATAATTCATAAGAATGTCTTTAGAAATAAAAATATAACTACGTAATATTTTTTGCTCGCCGGCGGCGAACCGCCCGCCGCCGAAATCTGTCGCGTCGTCACTTGTTTTTACCCGAGATCTGCTCATTTTTTTGTTCGAAGTTGGACTACACATTATAAATCAATGTACAGTCGCCATCAGATATATCGGAGCGGCCAAGGTGCTCAAAAATATCTGAACACGCACTCTAACGCCGTGACAATAGAAGCGTGCTCAGATATATGTGACTGTACACTGCCATTAGGGTCTATGGCGCTTATGAGAATTGTGAGTTTGCTATGGTTTTCGTTTTTGAACTTGTATTTAAGTAACCTTATCGCGACTATCGCGAGGTCTACGACAGCTGACAGAGCCACTAGTAAATAAAGAGTTACTTTCCTATGAGGACAAGGGCAGTGCAATCATGACGGAAAAAAACGCGCCGTTTATACAGAGCACGTTAATTTCGAAGGCAAATCGTTCATTACGGAACTGTCACACAAGGTCGCGTGTAAATAAAGAGTTGTCCTTTGGAGGGTAAAGGCCTTGCCAGCATGACACCAACAAACGCGCCGTTTATCCAGAGCATATGAAATATTTTGCAAGAGTGAGAGCCGTTTCCCACGGTACCATCCCGTTTTTAGCGGGAACGGTTTTCTGCAGGATCTCGTTGAGTAGTTTACAAATTTATTCTTACGTTGATTGCAGCATCCGGCAAAAAAGCAAAGCGATGTGTTCGAATTGTGTTTTTCCACTACAAACTGCAGAACATTGTCCAGAAAAAACATGATCAACTTTAGTTATACATATAGTTTCATGGGAGTGTTCCAACTAGTTTCCTGCATACCGTCTTGTGCTGCTATCATGTGTGCTCAGTGTATGAACTAACGAATGTGTGTGAACAGACCTATGATTTTATGCGAGATTCAGTAACAACCGTTCCTGTAGAATTGGACCTCAGTGGGAAAGGTCTCTTCTTGAGCAAGGCTTTCATTATAGAATCTTTGCACTAAGGTAAGAAAGTCTGTGTCACAATGAAGGAAAAAAGTAGGTTAGGTTCGGCTAGAACTTCCTTCTAACCCGTTGGCGTATTCTGATTGGTAATAACAGGTTATGAATTTAATCTGGATCTGGATATGATCGGTTAGTGTCAAAAGTGACTTTTCTGGTTGAAGAAACTTTTGATACTGTCAAATCATATCTTTAACAATTACAACAAATCCAGATCAATTTCATTACCTGTTATGCTAATCAGAATATACGGCTGCCAGTAGGTGAAGTAGGTAATATAACAGCATTGCGATCCTCCACTACCCGTAAGTGCCGATTAAGTATTTAGTTAGAACTACAAATCTTCACCAATTCGATTGGCTTCCAGTAAGTTTGTTAAGTTAGACCCGCACCCTCCCTTTATTCTACACCTAATACCCTCGAACAACCCGAACAAACAATAATTCCAGACGGATTAGGCATTACGAGTATTTGTTGCAAGTTGTTTTGGAATTGATGTAATATTAATGTTGAGAATTTTAAAGTATGTATCCCAAAATAAGAAATTATAATCGCAAATAGAATATACAATACATATAAATATATCTACTTCAAATATATAAAAGTTATAACCCATTGGTGTTTGGTATTTTTTCTGATTAAATCACTAAATGAATGAAGTGAACGGATTTCGGTAAAATTTTATATTATTAGTCATAGAAGGATGGGCATAGGTTTTATGATTTAAATTTACTGGAGGGGAGAGAAAATACAGGTAAAAAAACCATCAAGGGTAGGGGTGCGGATTACTAGTTCTAAAAAACGCGGCGTTTTGCGTTAGCCTAAAGGCCGCATCTCACGAGCGGTTCAAATTAGCGGACGCGGTGCGTAGTCGCGGCACGCGCCTAATCAAGCAACTTCTCCCAAGTTTGATGGAGTTGCACGAACGGTGTAAATTACTTTGATAACGCGACGTGACCTGACTCTTCTGTACTCGTCTTTACATGAGAGCGGGAGGAAAAATCGGAGTATTCCTATTTGTCTCGACTGGTGTTCTTTATAAATCATTTCCAATCATCCTCACCCGACAAATGGGAATACAACGAAAAATCGCCGAGAAATAATCATATGTGAACACGGCTTATGATTAAAGTAAGTACCTTTAGCATTTTTTTATATTTTATATTCTATCTTGGTCTCCTAAGAATATAAGTGACCTAATTATGTAACGCAATCACTTAGTCGTATTATATACAATGTCGTGCATTAATGTATATGTCTTCTGAAAACCGTATATAATTCCGGATATTTTAGGTTATCTGGCAGCTATATTTTTTCATAACAGTTTTTAAAACTTTCTTCTTTCATCAGAACTTATCCTAAAAGGTAAATAATTAAAATATACCTTATTTATATTACGTAAGTTAAAGTTACATTTCGCTTGGTAAAGAGGAAGGAGGAAAACGTGCCGAGCGAGAGGCACGAGTGACACTTCTGTCCCTTTCCAAATGTTGCCATTCAGGAAATATAAACCTTCTTTATATAATTTATTTTTTAATGTTTATAAGTTGAACTTATTGCTAAGTGAGTTGTTCTACTATGTAGTTGGTTGGATAACACACAAAAGGTCAAGGCTAAGCATTAGATATTAAAAACAAATGCATAATTCCACGTCCAAATACATACATACAAATTCTGTACAACTGATAATTGTTAAAAAAAGATTCTTCAATTTCGAAATACTATTTGTTTACAGGAGAGCAAAGCGCCTGCACATTTTAATTTCAAACATTCTAAAATTCACGTTCAAATACAAATAACTGAAGTTTTATTTTAAATTGTAACGTATTTCCAACTCCAAACTAGATTTAAACGATTTTTTTAACAGTAGGTTACTCGTAATTGTGGTAATACCTACCAAGGCACTTTGTTACTCACTTAAATTAAAACTACTTTTAACGAACGCATTTCAAAAAACTAGTTTCAACTTAAAAAGGATTTTCACTGTACATCATACATAACGAAATATAGCAAAATTGTATCAGATGGAATTACGCTCTCGAGTTAAAAGCGTTTAATTAACGTTCTCTAACCTAAAAACACAGTCGATTTAACACGTTCACCGCTGAGCTACGGTCGTAGATAATAACATGGATTTCCCGGTATGTAGCGAAAATGCTTTGTAAAGGCAAAACGACATCGTGTCGTGATTAGCGCTGAATTGATTAACTATAATAAGTAGTATATTATATAACAAGATGGTCGCACTTTTTTTTTTATGGTAGAGGAGGCAAACGAGCAGACGGATCACCTGATGGTAAGCGATTACCGCCGCCCATGGACACCTGCAACACCAGAGGGGTTGTAAGTGCGTTGCCGGCCTTTAAGATGGGAGTACGCTCTTTTCTTGAAGGTTTGAACTTACGGCGCCAATACATGGGGTGGTTTTAGTGTTTTTTTTTAAACACATAGCGTTTTGCGAAGTAAAGGTATTATAAGTCATATCGAGCAACTTTTACTATTGAACCGACCTCTAAATCGAGATAAAAATTATGGCTCTCCAATAGAAAGCTCAACACAGCAGGTGTCCATGAGCGGCGGTAATCGCTTACCATCAGGTGATCCGTCTTCTCGTTTGCCTCCTGTATCATAAAAAAAAACATTGCAATGATCCCAAGGGCTTTCGAGGTGGAAAACTTGGATTTGTTATTACCATCATCACTACCAACATATTAAAAAAACAGTACAGCAATACCTCTTTTTTGTTACGATTTCCATGTATTATAAGGGTCCCCAGCAAGCTCGGCCGAGTTTCACCTTCCCATACAAACGGTGTTTCGTTCTCATTTTAAAACTACGTGTTGAATTATAATGAAGCTTTGCAAAAACAATGACGTGAAGTATATCTAGTTTTATAATTAGTTTATTTTATAGAGCTCCAGATTATGAAATAATCGAAATACTTAGAGCAAAAACAAGTTCTTTTATGAAAAACTTAAATTCGCTGTACGTACTTTGGTATCTGAAGCTATAAACGAATTACAGGACTAGATATACCTTATCCTATTATAAGAACAAAGTTTCTGAGCAATCTAGGTTTCAAAATGAGAGCGTAACTACGTTTGTATGGAGAACCGAGCTTGCTCTTAAGGTTGCCAGAGAGCTCAACGAGGGTTAGGGTCGGCAACGCGCATGTAACTCCTCTGGAGTTGCAGGCGTAAGAAGGCTACGGAGACTGCTTACCATCAGGCGGGCTGTACGCTTATTTGCCACCGATGTAGTCTAAAAATAATAGAAAACATCGACATCTAATCTGCCAAAATGTATGAAACAGCCAATTTATCATCAATATCTTTTGTTATATTGTGATTTCATCTAAACTGTCATTGATATAAATAATGCCTATTGTAATATAATTTTTAAGTAGTTTAAAGACATGTTTTATAATGACTTTTGTTATATTATTTTTTGTATAACGTAATATTTTATTTTATTTTATCAAATATAAATACATATAAATTGTATAACATATTTTGTCATATTTAATTTAATGATAACGTAAAGTTTTACATAAATTTTATAACAAGTAGTACGCAGGCCGTATAACTAATTAATATTTTTGCGAGGTTTTTTATTCTACGGGGGGTCGAAGTTCTAACCTAACCTAACCCTCCTTTTGCTAGGTAGTTGGGTCTAAATTCATTTCGTTGTCTAGTTTCTGAATACTCTGTCACGCTTTGTATCTATTTCTTCTATCAAATAAATAAGAAACTTGAGTCCTATTTGTATGTCTTTCTAGCTATAGATTATATTTTACATGAAAAATTATAAAAACTAAATTTCATCTCATACAAAAAGCTACATTTCGTCACCTTTTTTGGGAACAAAAAACAAAGCAACGAAAAGAATTTTGACCAAGTTATTCGTTTGTGCGGAGTCGCAGTTCCAATCTAACCTGACCCATTTATGTCATGCACTCATTATGCCACACAAATAATTATGTGATGTCACTTGTTAGAACAAATAATATGCTTTAGAGTATGTAATAATTATGGCAAAGTATATTAAACGAAGTGTAAATGTATCTTATGACCATTATACCAATAATAACATCACATTTGACGTTAATTAGGGTAGTATGCCATTTATTACGTTATTCAAAATAACGATATATCAAACTATAATATACGAAAAGTATTTATAAAAAATGCAGTGCACCCGTAATAATAACTACTTCGGTACCCTACTACGGATCGTGTCATTCACGAAGACGCGTGCCTTAACTCGTAATGCCATGTTATTCAAGGTTAGATTTGACAAATCTGCGCGTCATCGTGGATGACACGTATACTACGCTAGGCCTAAGTAAATGCTCTTGGCCTTTTAAAGAACAAGTCTGACTTTGCATTGTTTTGCACTGGACCTCTGGGTCTTAACAAAACAAAGGCCCGACGACTGTACAGGCTCGTCTTCGAATATTTAACTCAGCACATCGTTAGAGGAATTTTAAAACAGCACTTTTACAAAACGAAGATTGCCCCACGTGGGAAATTCCACAATTGCACTGAAGATAAAGTACTATGGTTGGGGAGCCTAAGAGGGGATTTTTGTAGTTACTCGAAGGCGTCAGATTAAGATATGAGTGATACCTTGCTACCCCGTGGATTCCATCTTAACTACTTGTAGCCGTCTATGTTGAGCTGTTGGTTGGTAGGGGGTCGGTTCAACAAGTGGTTAAGCAGATTGTAGATTTGGTCATTTTAATCATTAATGCTATAATTGTGCTATTACTAAATCTGACAGTTATTATACGCATTTCCTTAATCTGACGGTTACAATGTTAAAAGCGGGCATCGAACTTGTGATGGTTAGATTAAGGAAATGTGTACAAATAATTGTCAGATTAAGTTATAGAAAATAGTACATTACGATACAAGTGCGAAAAATAGGAAATTCGAAACGAGTGGCGATAAATTAAAACACGACCGAAGGGAGTGTTTTAAATCGACACGAGTTGCGAATTACCTATTCGCACATGTATCGTACAACGTTTTACAGTACATATGGCCCTTTAAATGTTCGACACAGTAACGTAATATGCTACTTCTCGCACTAGTGCTATAAAGTAGCCCCATATGTACTGTAAAATAGCATTAACTTGGATCAAAGCGACCAAATACACAGTCTACTTAACGATTTTTTTAACCCTCCATCAACCCCCGAAGTTGAAAAAATCTGTAGACGCTTTCCTGCTTGCTGGAAAATAAAACTTTATATGACCTTTTTTTCTTCCTATCATCTAATCTTTCGATTCCAATAGGTCTCTATGATGCTCGAGTAACTACACATTTAGCATCGCCGGCTCCCCAACTACTAGGGCAGCATGCGTCGGCGGGGGTGTGTTTAACAATTCAGGCGAGGTCCTGGCTACCCTTTTGTGTCCCACTCGGTTGTTTGCTTTCAATTAGACACTGCAAATTGTCGACAGGACCTCTAGCGGCCATGCTAGCTTGGTGCAAATTACAGGGTATCGGCGCATGCCTGATTTGGACCCATTGTTTTAATTTAATGGCTGATCTCGAGCAGTTACCAACAATATCGGAATACGTGAGATATTTGATACACCGATCTGTGTGTAGAATTATGGAGCGATAACTATATATATTATCTAGTAGGTAACTATGGTAACGATAGGTTGCCAATTCAATTCCGCTTAAGGACCCGTAGGTTCGTGTTCTTCTCCCACCGTCACTGAGCGTAAGTGTGAGCGAGATGAATGTGCATGCTCGGGACCGCTGGTAACATGTTTTTTAATTTGAATTTGTTATTTATTTATTTTAAACTTTATTGCACAAATACAAGTAAAAAGTACAATAGGCGGACTTAAGGCCTTGAGGCATTCTCTACGAATCAACCAAACCAAAGTGGGCCAAACAGAAATTTTCTAAGGTGGGGGTGGGTGCAGTGTGAAAAGAAAATGTTTTAAGAAAAAAAATATGAGTTCCCACGAAAATAAAATAGGGCATTTTTAAAAGAGATTTTCATATTTATAGCTTTAGTGCATATATGGTTAGAGGGGGGGGGGGGACACATTTTATTTTATCCAAATATATTAACTTTATCAAAAAATGTTTCTTGAAACCCCCTATTAGTTTTGAAAGACCTTTCCAACGATACCCCACACTCTAGGGTTGAAGCGAAAAAAAAATTTCACCCCCACTTTACGTGTAGGGGAGGTACCCTAAAAAATATTAAATTTTTAGATTTTATTGTACGACTTTGTCGGCTTTATTGATTTATATATCCATGCCAAATTTCAGCTTTCTAGCACTAACGACCACGGAGCAAAGCCTCGGACAGACAGACAGACAGACAGACAGACAGACGGACATGGCGAAACTATAAGGGTTCCTAGTTGACTACGGAACCCTAAAAATGGAGAATTAGTTCGTATCGAAATGTAGTTGTCCACTTTCCCCCTAACAACAACAGATATGTACATTGAAACATAGCTACAGTGTTTGCGGGTTACTTATTGCCCGGCGGTAGCGGACTCTTTGACCACGAGTTGAGGTAATTATAACTTGCGCAGCGCTCCCGTTACTTATATCTTCGTGATAGTGTCTTTAATGCTAAAGTTTTAACATGTATACCTTTATTTGCTTCAACACTTGGGGGGCCTAAAGCCAGGAAATTAGAAAGCAACAAGAGACATCTTGCGTATTTGAGCGATAGAGAGGCAGATAACAATTTGCCGGTGTTAATTTTAATGAATACAATAATAATGCTTAGATATTCCTCTAAATGTGATAAACATAACTTAGCGGAATAGGAACGTATGAAATATTATTAATTAACATATACTTATCGACAAAAACACAGTAATTACGTTTAACATATTAACAATAAAGTCAAAGTACAATTTAAACTTATGCTAAAAACAAAACCTAAAACAACAGCTTATAAAAAATATCCTCCAAATCACCCCCTTCCGGCCGCTAGAGTCGTACCTAAGTAAACGTCATAATTTCATACACGTTTAAAATAACACTTGCAATGGCTGAGCTATCAAAATCGTTGGCAACTTATCTTAGTTTGACTCTAGCGGCGTTACCCTCTGCACCGCCAGACTTAGCCACTGGGCAAAGAAAGCGTCCGCCCTGGGATTACCTGAGACACCCAGCCGGACCGACCCTTCTTTGACATACCTAATTCTTGGTGTTGGGCGACCACGGGCACCAATGTTTCAATTGAAAAGTATTATTTTTGTACTTAGAGATATACGAGTACATATATTCTCAGGCAATCATGATTATAGCGACACCATAAGCTACATAGATATACCAATTCGCTTAAGCATAAATAAATAAAAGGGTTGGGTTGAAAACCATTACACTGCAAAATAAGTTGGAAAGGGTCAATCTAACCGTAATAGCACTCAGGGGTAGCAAGGGGAACAAGTCACAGTGACAAGTGGAAACTTTGGCCACATCCCTTCGGTACTCATTATTCTGATACTCAGTAAATCAAGTTGAATCATTGTTAAAACAATTTTACGGGTAAGGTTTGTAAATATATTCATAAACAAAGGGAACTAAGGCCGTCCCCTATCTGAATGACCTCGCGCGTCCCAACTCCCACGACACTCTTCCTCGTTCTTCACATTTACAACTTGAATTCACAAGCAAACAAATTATTGCGTCCGTTCCGTTATTTGAATCCTAGGCCACTATAGAACCATGTCATAATGACTTCTACGACAGTGCTTATTGAGTGATGCATGTCATGTATAGACTAGTTAAAGCGACAAGGTCCGTACATAAATTATTAAGTTGTTGCAATTCAATTCAGTAAGTCAGTCCATGACGCCCTGTACTACATAAATACAACAACAATATACTAAGACCTTACAAATCGAAACTTTTTCCCAGTCTCTATATTTATGAAGTTTCTGTTTTCGTTCACAAATATAAATACCTATTCACGGATAATAACCCATTGGATTGCCGCGTAACTAGACCTAAATACAGACACAGATTACCTAAGCCATATGTAAACTTGTCACTCACTGCAAAAAATGCCTATATTATGTGTATCACAATTTATAACAAGTTACCTGATCTCAAACTGTTCAAGTCAAACACAAAAATGTGGCTTATAGAAAATTTTTTTTATTGTGTTAATGATTATTTAAGTGACTCATAAGTATTGTTATTCTTTAGATAAATATGTAAATACCTATATATGATGCAAATGTATGTACACCTGAAAAGGTAAAGTCTCAGTGTAACGGAATGTGTAATTGTATATTCGACCTGCAATGTAACCTGATTCTTATATACAATAAATAACTTTGAACTTTGAACTAATCATTATAAAATAAAATTAATCATCATAAGAACTTACAAAACCGCAAAATTCAAATGATTAATACATTAAAATGTGTTACAATTTTATAATAAATATCATGTCCAGTGATCGGCACGACCCGTGTCGCACGGTGTCAATGACCTCAATCATTATGTTAACATGGATATGCCCCGAGATTTCGGTCTTTTTAGGAAGTCAGTATTTCCGATTATAGTACATAAAGGTATTCCACACAGGAAGATGAATGATTTTTACCATTAAATAAAATGACATCAAGTTCGTTCGTTTGAGGAAAGGTCCGAGTTTTCCTACGCGTCATATTCAGGACACCAACGAGCAACAGTTCACTTTGTCCAATCAGCAGCCAATAGGAAGTCCAGTTAGTGTAACATAAGAGATTATCGAGTCCGTAAAACAAGCCAAAGTCGTTGAAATAAACACTGAGATAATAAGGAACTTTAACAACACGTGCGAACTTAATGAACCGAGGAACATAAGTAAACATATTTGCCATTAGAACATAGTTGCAATCCTTATCAGTAAACTAGAAAAGGATGGCATTAACTCTTTATTTAGGCATTTCAATTAGCCGTCTTTTTTTCACCGCACCAGTTTAAACAAACGCAAACAATAGAAAATTCGCAAATGACCTTCGATAAGCCAGGTAGTCGGTCGAAGGGTTTAGTTGCACTTGAAATGGTTACACCGTTTTAACACTTACGTATTTTGTATGAGTGCAAAATTACGTGCCGCTACTTAATATTTCACAAACTGTCAAATTGAAATATTCAACATTCGAAATATATCAATTTTTTATTTAATAATTAATTATACATTTTATAAGCTTATTTAACACTTTATCGTATATTTGCAAATATATATCATACAATAAAATTATTCTATTTAACAAAATCACGGAGTTATGTTAAAATCTAATCATGTCCATATTATGATTTCTGCTCGCAATCCCGCGGTGCGTCACGGGTCGTGCCGATCACTGATCATGTCACATAAATTACAAATATTACACATTTGATAAATAAATAGTCAGTATAGTCATAATAAAAAATAAAATAACAATTATAAATTATCATCAAAAAAGTCATTAACTGAATAATTGCATTTATATACTAATATTTTTTCTAATTAAGAATTTTATTCGTATACTAAATTAGATCGCTAATAGTGTAGTACTTTTGGTTGGAAACTATTTTAAAAGCAGTAAACACTGTAAAGGTTATAATAACTTTATATACAGTTCGAAGCCGCGACTTGGCGAAGGTTTATATTTTCTCAATGTTCCGCGAGCCCGCGGGTACGACCAAGTTGCAAATTAGTACTTAATTAATGCTGCTTTATTATATGCTCTTCAAACGATGGTATACAAAAACAAGGAATAACTGTTATTTTTGAAGGGTCGACGCTAAATTTATGTTAATAAATTTTCGTTTTATTACAAACGAGTTATAAGCACAAGTGTTAACATATCTCTGATGTCGACCGTTTACGATTAAACCGAATTTACGATGAAAACCGACATGTTAGAAATTGCTGTAAATATAGCCTTACAGCAGTGAGTTGAAAATGTTTTGGCGTAACCATGGCAACGTTGTACAAGCGAATGTTGTTATAGTCTGTGGTTGTTATTTATTGTACTTGAAACTGACGAGCAGCCATACTTGGCACAATACATCGGCATTTTAAACTTTCCGTCATCGTTGCTAAACGAACTGAGATTCTGTCAAAATTGTCAAATAGACTGTCAATCTGCTTCCGAAGGGTGAGGTAATTCCATTCGGACAGCGTGTCCGTCCTGCATGATGATAATACTTTTACTTATTCTGTGTCATTGTCAGATATTGGAATGTTGGGGTCAAAATTCTACGATATGTAGGGGGTTGCTTTATCGAGAAACTTAATTATCGATACTTTTCTCATATACTCCAATATTTTTTGTAAAAATAAAATTTTACTTGAAGTATAAACTTGAAATAAAACAATGACTCGATTAACTCCTTATTTTAAATGGATTTTCGAAACTTTGCGGGTACCTCTCGGACATAGTTTATACCTAGACAGTTTTGTTGACTAATTTAAATTATGTGCATATTTTTATAAGCTTATTTTAAGTTTTATAATAGTTAAGTTTTAATAATTAGTCATAGGACACGTGCATTGATATATATGTATAGATAGAGCTATATGGTATATTTATTAGCTAAGTAGTAATTAGTTAGTTTAAAAGACATATTGTAACATTTTAATAAAATAATAATAATATAAAATCCGCGATACCGGGCACGCATGGCCGCTAAAAGTATACTTCTGAGAGAAGTGTGCTCTTACAAAAAAAGAATCAGGAGACTTGAATATGCATCAACTACATCAGTCAGTACTCAGCGAGCTGCGTTCAGAGGAGCTGAGCTTACTGCACCTTAACGTTCAACTCGAACATTCGTAATGGGCTCTTCGGAAGCTAACAATTTGACCGCCAATTTGTCGTTCCGATCTGACCAGAGCGGAGAAATTGTTATCTGTAGGATACTGTGGTCACGGATGTAGGTATAAGCAACCGGGATGGTCCCTACAGTTTACTTTTTATTTTATGTAATAGCTATAGAGCAGACGAGTCGTCTAATGGGAAGCGGTCATCGTTGCGCATGGACATAAGCAACATAAAATAGTAAATTATGATACAAGTGCGCTAGTAAGTTGGTCATTAAAAACGAGGCGATATTGTGCGCGCGAGCTGTAAGCGAGCGCGCAATAAGAAAGCCGATGTGTGTAATGACCATAGCACACGCGTTTCATACGACTTTTTCAAGACACTTGCGAGGAAAAAACAAAACTATTTGACAGGTGAACGAGATGGCGCTGTACATCGCCATACATTTTGCGATAATCTGATTGTCAAAAGTTGACGTTTGACAATTTAGTTTTATGAAAAAAAAGTAAAAAATCTTTTTATGCCAGTTTTGCTAATAACATTTACTTTTTATGTACAAACACATTAAAAAAGTAAAAACAAAATTTTAAACTATTGCGTGATTAAATTATTTCGGGTTCCTCGCGTTACACCACGTATAGTGTATATACTCCTCTATGACACTGAAAGTAAGGTTGTGAAAATATATTTTTGGAACGTTGATAAACATGTTAAATCGACCGTACAACAGTACAACACTCATAGCTAGTTATCTATCCTTTGCCCAAAGCAAAGTCATCAGGCCGCGTAGCCAACGTGCATATCGTTAACGCTCCGTGTCGAATGAAACGCAACTGTCACAGTCGCACTAATATGGGAGAGTGATAGAGAGAAATAGCTACGATACACTACGGAGCGTGAACGATTGTAACGTTGGCTACGCGGCCAGTTTCCTTACCATAGCCCTATAGGCGGACTCGCCATATTACGGAAATCGTTTGAGTAGGTATTTGTTTGCGCTCGTCATCTACATATACAGACATGACAAGCGCTAACAGATTCTCAAATTTGATGATTTGACGCATAGATCAAAGCTCAACACACAGCATTGCACACACTAAATGAGATGATGTTAGATATTGATTAATATTATTATTCATGACCATAATTAGCTGTAGTAAGCTCAATGCGGCCAAATCCGTCATAGGGACGTCAAAGGTTTTTCAAACAATTGCACACCATTTATAATTTCAACGACAAAACAAAGCAGCGATTGCAGTTAGATTCAGCAATTAAAAGCAGATGGGCAATGATTATAAAAAAACGGTTTAAAAAAAACTCATGTACCTACGGAATTGTCCCTATGATGGATTTGGCCTCATAGACCTTAATAAAAAAATTAAAATTGGGAAGACCCTGCATTAAAAATATAAAGGGGTTGTCCATTAATCACGTTAAGTAAGGTCTGTAAAAACTTACCAATGATCACCAAGGGGGGAGGGGGAGTCTAAAGAAACGTCGCGTGTATTTTTTTCTTAAATTGGGCCAAGCCTATAAGTGTAAAATAAAATAAACATTCATTGAGCGGTATTTAATGTGAACAATCAGTGTGTTGTGTGACAAATTTGAAAATCGTTTTAAAAGTGATAAACTTTCTTAATTTAACGTTTTTTTTTGTAGATACCGTTTTATTAGTTGTTAACAAAAAAAATACACGTCATATTCATATTGGATAGGGGGGGGGAAGGTCCAAAACTAGCCAAAAAAGTATGGCGCGATTAATGGACAACCACAAACTGTGAGACTGTTTTTTTCAACCGGATAGGTTCTTACTGGATAGGTACCTTTTGTCCCTGAGAGCAGAATATAGAAGCCCTTCTCCGACCAGGTTTTAATTTCTTAAAAATAGGTAAACAATGTAATAAAATAGGTAAAAATATATTAGCCAACACCAAATGGCTTTAAAAATATATAAATTGATTATTAGATCTTCGAATAGTTATTATAACTAATATTGTTCCTTTTATAACTGTAAAGTGTCATAAATAGTACCTAGAAATAGAATATTATTACTATTTGACTATCGATAATTATGACGTTAAAAGTTATGACGCCGAAATTATAATACCTAATAACAAAGGGGCCTCTACGTGTTGGCTTTTGGCCCCACGTACGCCTTCCAAATGTCCGGGACCCCATGTCTCCCGCGAAGAAGTAAAGACAGATAATAATAATAACAACCGCCATGTGGGATGTTGATTCGACGATCATTGTCCCGATAGTCGTTTCAGCGAACATAGCGAAGAGTCTCGACCAACACCTTGAGAGACTCTCGCTTGGTGGTTGGATCAATGGTAGAAGAGCCGACTGCAAAATTTTGTATCGACTGGATACCACTATGTAATGCACAATGGTTTCCCATAAAAGTGATGCTAAGTCCGAATTTGATAGTCTACCACGGTGGAACTTGCCGAAAGTACAAAAAAGAAGGCCACTTCCGGTGCGAAAAAGGGGGGGGGGGGGCTGATTTAACCCATCTGATACCGAAATAATAGTTATGGCAGCAGTCAGAAACTTACTGGTAGACACAGAAAAGCGAAATCTGTTAGTATTTTTTTTTGCTGGAAGGGCTTGGCAGACGCTCTCAAAGGTGACACCAAATTTTTATAAAAATAATTACGGGTCGACAAAATCGGAACTTATATTTTATTGGGGTCAAATTCTTTTAATTTGAATGCAGTTACTAATGTTTTATTTACAATAACAATATACATAATGGATATATACAGATGATTACTATAACTAGCTTATATCTAAAATAGGCCCTTGAGGCATTGTACCAAGGATGCTGGCGGCATTTCCTCGTTGTATCGCAATACTGATACGTTGTGCGAGGAAGCCGCCAGCTCTTCGGTCACCAGTTACGTCAACCAGACGTTTCGCGATTTCTCCAAAAAACTTGTGCGCGCTGGGACCCCATGGACCTAGAGTTTCAACGCCAAATGGTACAAAATGGTACTCTCTACCGAGGCTCTTATATTTATTACGTTTCATTTATTAGTTACTAATTTGTATTAATTATTCGACATTACATCTGAAGTCAATTAAAAAAACGTAGCTACAGTTTAATAAGGTATAATTTGGATTTACGAAAAATAACATTAAAATAAACATGTTTATTCAGCTTTGAGTAATGAACTATTCGGCTATGTTAATTAGTTGTAAATTAACAATCGAGCTTCAAAGCTCTCTCGATTGGTAGCTGCAGGCAATAGCCACAGCTTAATACGGGCTCAGAAAGTTGTATAACTACATAATTAAGTATATCTAATAATTCTCTCTAAGAAATTGTATTTCAGTCTAACGTTTGCCGCATATTGGAAGCTTAGTTGCAGTTTTTTAACTCAAAATCTTTATTTACTTAAAAGGTATAGGTATAAAGGGGTATTAATATAACTAGCTTAAATCTACTGCTACTACTTGGACCCGGGTATGTCCTTAAACTACGTCCAAAAGAGAGGTATGGGCACAGTAATTGTCATCCAGCTTTGTGTGGTAGGGCACAGTTCAGCGGATGCCACTTCTATTCCAGAGCAGAGCCCAACTGGGGAAGTACCTCCTCCTTACAGAAAATCGCAGCCAAATAACACTAGACCCTACTCATAGTGTTGTGTTCCTGCCGGTGAGTAAGGTTGCCAGAGCTCAACGAGGATGTGGCGTGTTGACGACGGGGGACCTACAGAACTCCTAATACTGCAATTGGTATGTGTGGACGCGGAGTACAGGCGCGGCTATCAGGGAGACCCGGTGAAACGGCTGTCCGCTGGCCGCCCGCAGGTCAGTAGGGTTCCCGAACCCAGGGACTACTTAATCTCCGCCCTGGGAGGCTGAACTACCAACCTCGCGCAAAATCCCTGTTGTAGTAGTCGTGCCGGAGAAGGAGACCGGAGTGGACCCGGCTGCTGTAACAGGGGGGGACCGGGGGCCCTTCCGTACGCCGCGCCTGTGGACCGCAATACCCTACATAACCTTTTGGCAGATTTGTTCCATTCTCTTGTCCTCTAAGCCGTCAACACGCCGAATCCTCATTGTACACTAAAAAAAAATATGGCAAATAAGATTAAAAAAAGAAACGGTTTCTCGGCGGCATCCCTTTCCACGCAAGTGGATTTCTGTAATATCAGGGGACTGCATTCAAATTTAAGCGCAGTCCATCACCACCTAGAATCTGCGCAGCCGACCATTCTTTTTCTAACGGAGACACAGATATCCTGCCCGGCGGACATTTCATACCTATTATACCCCGGCTATACACTGGAACACAAGTTCATGAGACACGCCGGTGTGTGTATGTACGCCCGGCAGGATGTCTGCTGTCGCCGCCTTCATGCCTATGAAGACAGGGACCTGTCGGTTCTTTGGGTGCGTGTGGACTACAGCGGCCACACTCGTGTCTACGCGTGCCTGTACAGGTCTCACAGCGGCAACACGGAGACGACTCGGCTCTTCGAGCACCTACAATTAACGGCTGACAGACTTCTCGAGCAGTACCCTTCCGCAGAGCTCGTGATTTTGGGGGACTTTAACGCCCACCACATTGAGTGGCTTGGTTCCCGGTCCACTGACCACGCGGGAAGGTCTGCTCACGAATTTTCTCTGGCCTATGGACTCTCGCAACTGGTACGTTCTCCCACGAGAATACCAGATATCGAGGACCATACAAGCTCTCTACTGGACCTCCTGCTGACCACACGTCCGGACGGATATTCCGTTTCAGTGAACGCGCCTCTCGGTTCATCCGATCACTGTCTCGTCCAGACTCGGGTACCATGCGCGCGGCCCGATCCACCACGGCCAACTAGCTCGCGACGCGTGTGGCAGTATAAGTCAGCAGATTGGGATGGATTGCGTGAATTCTACGCGTCGTACCCGTGGAGGCAGCTCTGTTTCACATCAGAAGATCCTGACTCCTGCGCAGCCAATGTCGCCGAGACAATACTGATGGGAATGGATTGTTTCATTCCCAACTCAGTAATAGCTGCGGGAGCGAAGAGACGTCCTTGGTTTAATCGGCCCTGTAAAGAAGCTACAGTTCGCAAGCAAGCCGCTTACAGGGCTTGGACCAAGGCCGTAGCTAATAAGGATCCGAACGTTTCTGATGTGAAACGCAAATTAAACGCTGCCTCGAGGTCCAGTAAGAGAGCCATTGCCAGGGCTAAATACGATTTCGTCGGCAGAATCGGTGAGAAACTAGCGGGCTACCCCACTGGGAGTCGCGCGTTCTGGTCGCTTGCCAAAGCTGCCGAGGGAAATTTTTGTCAGTCGTCCTTACCACCACTGCGGAAAGCTGATGGTGATCTGGCCCATAGTGCAAAGGAGAAAGCCGATCTTGGTACTCTCTTTGCCTCAAACTCGACCCTGAGCGACGACGGTAGCGCCGTGCCGCCCACCATCCCGCGGTGCGTATACTCCATGCCAAAGATCTCATTCACGCAGAGGGATATTCGGCGGGAGTTGCTATCGCTGGACGTTCATAAGTCGAGCGGGCCAGACGGCATACCAGCGATTGTACTTAAGCAGTGTGCTCCTGAGTTGTGTCCCGTGTTGGCGCGCCTTTTCACACTCTCTAGCAAGAAACGGCATGTTCCATCTTCGTGGAAGACGGCCCTTGTGCACCCTGTGCCTAAAAAGGGCGACAGATCGGACCCATCGAATTACAGGCCTATCGCTATTACCTCTCTTCTCTCAAAGGTCATGGAGCGTATAATTAACGCAAAGCTCCTGAGATACCTAGAAGAACACGACCTGATCAGCGACCGCCAGTATGGTTTCCGCCACGGTCGCTCGACTGGTGATCTTCTAGTGTATCTCACACACCGCTGGGCTTCGGCCATTGAGAGTCAAGGTGAGGCATTGGCAGTTAGCCTAGATATAGCGAAGGCGTTCGATCGGGTCTGGCATAGGGGTCTCCTATCGAAGTTACCATCTTATGGACTGCCGGAGGGACTATGCAAATGGATCGCTAGCTTTTTGTCCGGCAGACGCATACGAGCCGTAGTAGACGGAAGCTGCTCCGATAGCATGGACATTAACGCTGGCGTTCCGCAAGGTTCTGTGCTATCCCCAACGCTGTTTTTGCTGCACATCAATGACATGTTGTCTAACGACGACATTCATTGCTATGCGGACGACAGTACTGGGGATGCCTATTACACAGGCCGTGCCAATATCCCTCGTTCTGTGGTGCTAGAGAGTCGTGAAAAGCTTGTGTCGGACATTGAGAGCACTCTATCCAGAGTTTCGGTGTGGGGTCGGGACAATCTAGTCCGATTCAACCCCACCAAGACACAAGTTTGCGCGTTTACCGCTAAGAAAACCCCATTTACTGTGGTCCCACAGTTCCAGGGCTCAGTCCTTACCATATCAGGGAGTATTGGGATCCTCGGTGTCGACATTTCCAGTGACGTCCAATTCCGTAGCCACCTGGAAGGAAAGGCTGCGCTGGCATCCAAAAAACTGGGTGTGCTCAATAAAGCGAGGCGATACTTTACTCCGGGGCAAAGACTGCTGCTTTATAAATCGCAAGTCAGACCCCATATGGAGTATTGCTGTCACCTTTGGGCAGGAGCACCTGCATGCCAGCTTGACCATTCGACTCAGTCCAAAGGCGCGCTGTACGAATCGTCGACGATCCCAAACTCACAAGCGGTATTGAACCTTTAAGTCTAAGGAGAGACTTTGCCTCCTTGTGTGTGTTCTACCGCTTGTACAATGGGCTGTGCTCTGAAGAATTGTTTGACATGATGCCAACGGCCGCTTTCTATCACCGCACCGCTCGCCGTCGGCAGGGTGTTCATCCTCACACCCTAGAACCTAAATGGTCGCGTACTGTGCGGTTTAAGAGGAATTTCCTCCCGCGAACGCTTCGGCTGTGGAATGAGCTTCCTGCCGAGGTTTTCCCGAGGGGCTACAGTATGGGGTTCTTCAAAAAAGGAGTGTACAGGTTTTTAAAGGGTCGGCAACGCGCATGTAATGCCTCTGGTGTTGCAGGCGTCCATAGGCTGCGGTGACTGCTTACCATCAGGCGGGCCGTATGCTTGTTTGCCACCGTCGTGGTATAAAAAAAAAAAAAAAATCTAAAACAGGCCCTTGAGGCATTTTACATTTGTACCAAAGATGCTGGCGGCATTTCCTCGTTGAATAGCAATGTTGATAGGTACGTTGTGCGAGGAAGCCGCCAGCTCTTCTGTCATCATTTACGTCTATGTCAACCAGACGCTTCGCAATTTCTGCAAAAAAACTTGTGCGCACTGGGACCCCATGGACCTAGAGTTTCAACGCCAGTTCATATACGCGATCTGCATATGTATACTCATTTACCGACACTGTTTTTGCAGAACCCCTCTCACGCGCCGCTATTTTGTCATTTAAGTTTAAAATTAAGTGAGAGTCAGAATGGCGGGTGTACCTAAATAAAATCAAATGAAAAGCATACCATATTTTTGTACCTAATTTGTACTATTTAGTACCTCGTTTAAAAAAATTTTTACCTCACGGTACGTAAAGTTATCATCAAAAAACAGGTCACCCGCCATCCTGACAGTCAGAATGGCGGGTGTACTTTATTACGCTATGTTCCCGTGGTTATTGATAAATTCTATAAAAGCCAAATTTTTGTACCTTTTTTGTACCTTCATATTCAATTATAATATGAGTCATTTTATTTGTGCTTTCCAAGTTTTACTCATTTTATATTTTGCTTGCTATTACAATTTTGCAGGCGTTATAATTTTTCAAGTTATCGATTTAATTTTTAAGAAAAAACGCTAAGGTACAATTATTTTTATTACGCCAGGATTTAGTACCTTTAATGTTTAACCTGTTAAGTTCAAATAATTCAGAAAATCATGTCTTAAAAATGATTTTTCTTAGGAAGATTTCTTTGAATTAGCGCCTAGCCTTTTTTAACGCTAAGGTACAATTATTTTTATTACGCCAGGATTTAGTACCTTTAATGTTTAATCTGTTAAGTTCTAATAGCTCAGATAATCATGTCTAAAAAAAAGGTTTTTCTTAGGAAGATTTCTTTGAATTGGCGCCTAGCCTTTTTTAAGACATGATTTACTGAGTTATTTGAACTTAACAGATTAAACATTAAAGGTACTAAATCCTGGCGTAATAAAAATAATTGTACCTTAGCGTTTTTTCTTAAAAATGAAATCGATAATTTGAAAAATTATAACGCCTACAAAATTGTAATAGCAAGCAAAATATAAAATGAGTAAAACTTGGAAACCAAAAATAAAATGACTCGTATTATTTTGAATATGAAGGTACAAAAAAGGTACAAAAATTTGGCTTTTATAGAATTTATCAATAACCACGGGAACATAGCGTAATAAAGTACACCCGCCATTCTGACTGTCAGGATGGCGGGTGACCTGTTTTTTGGTGATAACTTTAAGTACCGTGAGGTACAATTTTTTTAAAGGAGGTACTAAATAGTACAAATTAGGTACAAAAATATGGTATGGTTTTCATTTAATTTTATTTAGGTACACCCGCCATTCTGACTCTCACAAAATTAAAGACTTAAAATCTGTTACTACTGTCAAAATATTTATTCTTGCCATAGAAATAGGATGTAAAAGACCGATTGTCAAACTTCAAAAGTGCGACCAAAAATGAAATGCAAGTGTGTGCGTAAATTGTCTATGTGCGAACAAAAATAGTGATGTCATGTTACAACTTATTAATAATCTATCGATGTTTAACTGCTTCATCGACTACTTTTTCAAATGTGTTTGTTTTTATAAAAATGTTATAGGTATGAGTATTATTACTACTATTAGACCCTATTAGCGCTTATAGTACCTTTAATTTAATATATTTTTTAAAATTTGATATTCTTGCCTCTTTCTACAGACAAGTTGGGTGTGTACTGTGTATACGCTGTGTACAAGTATACGCGGTCTTGTGTTTCCTTGTGTTAGCGGTAAAGCCGTGGAAAAGTGGTTAAAATGTAAGTACTGTGTTGGAAAGTGAAGTTTAAATTTACCGCTAAACATGTACACATTCAAAAAAGGTATTATAACAATCGTTATTATTTCAAGTCGATTATAAAGGTTAATATCTTAATGATGTCTTGTGAACAACTAATTCCATACCTACTAATACTAATATACCGACAAGTTATCGATACAGTCATATGAACATTTTCTCAAGCCCTAGCGTAAAGTAACAGTTTAGGTTTTTACACATAATATTCTAAATTATTGACTAATATGATGAAATATTAACACACAATTGAAGAAAAACTTATATTGAACTGTATAAATTGGCTTTTTACACTTTTTATGCTGTTAAAATATCGTTACGAAAATTTCGCTAGTAATATGATAATTACCTGTGAAATGAGTATTTTCCTGGGTTATTTGGCCCTGAAACACTACAATCCGGTACACAACATGACTCCATCTTCACTAAATTACTTAATTAATAGTTTTCTTTCTGATTATCTTATATTTTTCACGCCAAAAAATACGGCAATATGCTCTTGGCCGACTCGGCAGACTTCTAACTCAAAAATGGTCACGTTTTCTCATATGTAGTCTGCCTCCTTCGCTCTCATGGGATGTTCATATACGTGATGGCTTCCCTTTCGCACACTTCATCTGTCTGTCAAGCGAAGCGTTTGAGATGTCTGTGATTCTTGCGGACCTTAATACCTTCCTAGTGTTCAATAAAGCCCACAACAGTACTTTTATAAAACTTGTATGTTTCAAGAGTCCGTACAGGGGCGGATTAAGAAGGCGCGGGGCCCTTAGCACAATAGCTCGCGGGGCCCCCTGGTTTGAAAAAAAAAAGATTAAGTGCGAGTCGGACTCGCACCCCGAGGATTCAGTACCATCACAACATTTTTACGATGTCTTAATTTTTTTTTACTAGATCATAAATTATGCATTGCGACAGTACGGTGAAATAAAATAAATAAAAACTACTTATAAAAAAAATTTGGGTACCTCCCTGTTTAAAATATTTTTTCTTTAAATTTTTTTTTTGCTTTGATCCTACAGTGTGGCGTATGGTTGGATAAGGTCTTTCAAAACGAATAACGGTCTTCAAAACCTTTTTTTTATAAAGTTATTATTTTCGGAAATAATCGCTCCGAAAGAAAAAATTAAAGCTTAATATATATTTTCAATGAAAACTATAGAAAACTATAATACCATACTTGTGTATGGTATGCAACCTTTTACTACTATAGTAGTTCTGTCTATACACATTAATTTGTAGACATAACTACTACATTGGCAAAAAGTTGCAGATTTGTACTATAATAAGCGATTAGGAAGAAGGGCGGGGCGCGTCTTCGTGGATGACACGAACTATATGTATATGACGTCATTTAAAATCCGGAGTATTTTTCTTATTTATTTATTTTAAGGAATTCCGATTTTTTTTTTGTTTCTTTTTTTGCCATTTTCAAAAACCCTAATTTTAATGAAGATGTTGTTATCTTATCACATTTCCTATCTTTTATATAGGTTTCCTCCTTACCTTCGGTTTTCATCATCATCCTCGATAATATTGTTTTGTCACCGATTTTTCCCTAGTATGCGAATTTTTAGATTTCCGCTCGCCTGCTGCTCGGCCTTAGTTCTTGCTCGAAAGTACGACTTGCTGGGATACTTTGGGTATCGGGCCCTATGCAGGGCTTTACATCCGGCCTACGTGAATACAAAGCCCTGCTGTTTTCTTTTTATAAGGGCTATGCAGCAACTCGGCATATTTCGGGCGCCCGGCCGTAGAGGAGCGCGTCCTTTGGCCTACTACGAGTTCAAAGCTGATCATCATTAGGCATTAGCTGTAAGGTGCAATTTGTTATTTGAAATAATACATAAATAAATAAATCATCCTTCCTTGCTTTTCACGAATATGTTTTTTTAACACAGTATCTTCTTTTGTTCGTTTCCGAGCTCTGCTGTTTCCTGCAGCTTAGCCATGCACAAAAGTTTTGAGACACTCTGCACCTCCGGTTTTATGCTAAACTCTGCTCTTGGTCTTTGCGTAAGCCTAAAAATTATTTAAATTTGGTATCGTCATAAAGAAAAATTTACAGGATAATAACAAATAATAATAATTGATTAATATTCTTACTGACTTACGAAACAAATACATTGTAAATAAAATATGATAGTACAGGATCCGCGGAGTGCGAGTTCTACTTGAACTTGGCCGGTTCCACGTGCCAAAATCGCATGGCCAGGGTCGGAGCCCGGGGCCCCCCTTAGGCGCGGGGCCCTTAGCATATGCTTTTTCTGCTGTTCGGTTAATCCGCCACTGAGTCCGTAATATTTTTGATAAATATTTTGGTATGATTTTGGTATATACAGGGTGGGCAAATAAGAAGTATACATTTTGTTTTTAAATTTTAACTGTATTAAGTTCAAAAATTATTAGGTATTGTTTTAAAAAATATATTCTTCAGGGTTGGCAAATTCATGCGAAACATAATGTCTGACATATGTCCACCTCTAATTACAGCAGGCAAATGTAAGCCCTTATCATCCCAATGTTCAGCATCTATTCGCACATTTTTGGCATTATCTTAGTACATTTGTGTCGAATAGTCGGTTTTAACTGTTTAAATTTCATCAGCTCGTTAGCATAGACACGTAATTTTAGATAGCCCCACAGAAATAAGTCAAGAGCTACAAAATTTGGAGAATTTGGGTGCCAATCACTGTCACTTTTTTTCAAAATTAATCGAGCAAACAACGTGTTTTAAACAACAGAAACATTTGAGATAAAATTGCTTGCTGCTAGTGGTATACATTTGGCAGAAATTATCTTCCGTATACAATTGCCAACTCTGAATAATATATTTATGAAAAAATATTTAATAAAATTTCCACTTAATGTAATTAAAATTTAAAAACAAAGTGTATCATTCTTATTTGTCCACCCTGTACTTAAGCGGATGAGAAACCTATATTGACAGAGTTTTACATAATATTCTGATTATTTTAAATAAAGGTATCCATTTTAAATTGTATATGCCTCACTTACCTTAATTAACCTGCAGTCTCTGCGTGGATTAATATTCAAATATTCTCGGCAATATTTTGTTTTAAATTCAAAATTAATTGGGTCAGAGTAAAGATACGAGTATTTTGTGTATAACTATTATAAATAAAATGATAAAGTTTAAGTTTTTGACGACTGGTCTTGCCTAGTGGGTAATGACCCTGCCTATGTAGCCGATGGTCCTGGGTTTGAATTCAGGTAAGGATATTTATTTGTGTGATGAACACGGATATTTGTTCCTTAGTCATGTCATGGGTGTTTTCTATGTATATATTATGTATATATTTACCTATATAAATATGTGTTTATCGTCGCCTAGTACCTAGGTCTGCTTAGTTTGGGCACGTTTGGGGCTAGGTCGATCTGTGTAAGATATCCCCCATGATATTTATTTATTTGAACTATTTCCATTGCCAGTCTGAATCATTACTAGAGTTTGGTTTTATCGTATTAAGTGTGCTTTCTTCGTCTGCATATTTTGCGCCTAACTAAATAGGGATTGAAGGCTTAGAGCGTTATTTTTTATAAACCCCATTAAGCCTGTCTAATCAAATAATTGCATTTATAGCTGGGCGAATTAGTCCGTCGGACATCCAGTCCAAACAAGAATATCATTCGTTAAGGCGAGGTGTACTCCGGTCGACACACTGATAGTAACTTTATACATTAGCGTGTGCATCAAATCCGGTAGTTCTGATTTTTTGCAGACCTGTTTTTGATGTTGGCCTAATGAATGATCCAAGTTTGTGACTTCGAAAGCCGAACGCAACCTGCCAAAAATTAAGAAAATCGCGAATATTTCATTTTGTTTAGAGGTTTGGGCGATCATAACACTAAAAGACTAGTTTTTGATATTATCTTCTCAGAGCGCTTTTAAAGTTGACAAAATTTACTACAGTAAGAGATTAGAATTGTTTCTGTAGACCTAAAAGTCTAGTACTGTAGAAAATTTAATCTTCTTTAAAAAAGCCCCGAGAAGGTTATATCAAAAACTAGTCCTTTAGGGTTATAATAGCCCAAATCCAAAATAACTAAATTTTCGCGATTTTTTAGTTTTTTGACAAAGTTGTGTTCGGCGCTCGAGGTCACAAACTTGGATTATTTATTGAGCCAAGTTGAGCCAACATCATAAACAAGTCTGCAAAAACTCAGAACTACCGGATTTAACAAAGTTAGTGGATTATTACAAGAACTCGCACGGTAAAGTATTTTATCGAAGTCGGCATAAATTGGTCTATACACACGTCGCCTTAACATTTAGAATACTATTACCTACTTATTCTGTGCCTTTAGGTTAAGTTCATTAGGTTTAGAATTCGCTAATTAGGTACTTTGTTTTTAAAATAAACCCACCCTACAAAAAAAAACTCACGCTGTATACTAAATATAGTGTAGAATAGAATATAATATTTTTTATTCGTAAACACAAACAAGACACATTATATTACATAATATAACAAAAACAAAGAAAGTATAAAGTGCCACGAAATGGCCTCATCTCAGCATGTTGCTGGTGGCTTCCAGCGCTGATCTTCCTATGAGACCATCAAGTGAGAAAAATCACGAAAGGTAACAGACAAGAAGGAAAAAGACATAAAATTATATAGAGTGAAAAAATAATAGATAAAAGATAATGACTAAATTAAGTAAAAATTATTTATGTATCAATCATCGTAAACATAACACTATTGGTCCGGTCCAGCCATACCTTGGCTGAACATTACAGCTTCATACGCAACAAGCGCCAAATTAAGTGAAGTGTTTAATAATAATGTCCCCCGCCGCCTCTGTGGCCGCCTCTCCCCTAGCCGCCTACGGTATATAAATGAGGCCGTAAAGAGGGGAAAGGCGGCAACTTATATATATGTTATATTAGGGGGATCTATTGGGGTATAGAATGCATCGCATACATACCTTCATATCCCATAAGGGACTCTTCATCCTCACTCTCTCTGCACCTCAACTCCTGGGCCAGAGGAGCCTTAATCTGCTTCGCTTATCTTAAGGCGGCTGAATGTATGACACCCGAGATCTGTGGGTAAAATTGCTCTATGAACATGGTATTCTCCAAACCATTAACCTCCACACATAAATCTATATATCTTACTAGTGAGCCCCATCTTACCCGGCCGGATGTAGGTTACATAATGCCAACTACCTAAGTAGCTGTATAGTCAAGGGGGCGTACCGCAGCCGAAGCTGCCCCTTGCGTGCTGATAAAGGAGTAACTAGCGGCCGAAGCCACCTTACTCCTACACGGGGATAAAGGAGAACCTAGCAGCCGAAGCCACAGAACTCCTAACGCCTTTCTCTGGTTTCAAGGGGGCGTACCACAGCCGAAGCTGCCCCTTGCGTGCTGATAAAGGAGTAACTAGCGGCCGAAGCCACCTTACTCCTACACGGGGATAAAGGAGAACCTAGCAGCCGAAGCCACAGAACTCCTAACGCCTTTCTCTATAGTAGCCGCCCCCCTTACGGGGAGCATCTAGCAGCTAAACCTGCCATTCTCTTACACATTGATATAGGAGGATCTGCGGCCGAAGCCGCAGACTCCTACACAATCATAAGTCCCTAGTCCGCCTTACCTAAGATGGGCTCCCAATAGCTTCCACGTCAAGGTCACGTGGCAAGCTCGAACCAGAAAGGAATAAAGGAGATAATCGCACAGAGAAACCATACCACTACTGCGAGCTTTCACCAAGTAAATAAAATACTTAGCTTTAGATGATTCCGGACAGCTGTAGGCTTCCTCACTTTATATCACATTTTATAGAACTAGCGCGTTTCGCGCCATACTGAATCTAGCTTCACCAACTTACTACGTTGGTTAACTTACCACAGTTCCACATAGAGGGCGCTGTTCGGTGTTGCCGCAGGTGAATTAGTATTGTGGCATCGGATTTTCGCGTCCGTCGCGACACTCCCCAACACAGGCAGGAATAGGGCGACTAGATTGCTGGTCCATTCTTTGATCTTCTCAAGGGCTCGAAGAGCTGCGGCTCTCTTAGGTCTTGACTCGTTGCCTAGCGTAACCTCCTCCAGGTTGTGTGATTCTGGCTTAGTGTGCTCGTAAGATTCGAGGTCGACGACCGCGAACGGTTCTGGTTCGGACATAGACTTAGGCTTAGGCTCGTTTGACTCACTATACATAGGCTCTAGGATTCGTTGAGAGGAACTCCTTCCCTCTACTGGCGAGGCATAAGGTTGTACTTCTTCTTCTGGCTTATCTCTGACTGCTTGCGTGCATCTTTGCTCAGAAAGAGACTCGGATTCGGCAACATCGTTGACGGAATCCACCGTCATGTCATCTCTGCGTGACGAACGGGGTAGATTAGGAAGTTGCAGAGGTTCTTCTGCGCTTTCGTCGTAAGATGATGTTTGTTTACACTGTTCTTCTCCATCTTCGATCTCTAACGGGTAGAGATGCGCGATAGATCTTGTATACTCTGTATCTCCTACTCGTACCGTGGCAACCCTACATAAACCGTCGGCGCCTTTTCTTAAAGATACTATTTTCCCAACTTTCCAATTGACTCTGTTCTTCGTGTCACCTTTGATCTGCACGATTTGACCTATCTTTGGAGCCAACTTGGATATTACCCTAGGTTCTTTAGGATGGTGGGAATATCTTTCTCTCAAATTTAGGAGATACCGGTTCTCGAACATCTCTTTAAATTCTCTTAGAATTATCTGTGCTTTCTTCCAACCTTTAATTAAATTGTCTTTAGTCACCGTTCCTTGTGACGTAGTAGGATCCTTTCCTGACGTTTCCATAATGATACATTTTCCCATGGTAAGAAAGTCTGAAGGTTTTAATACATGATCAGGCTCCGAGTCCACGTAAGTTAAAGGTCTTGTGTTAAGAACCGCTTCTATTTCTTTAACCACTGTAACCAGCTGGCTGTCATTCAATAAATGTTTCTGTAAAGTTTTCTTCATACAGTTCTTAACCAATCCGACTAATCTCTCGTAGAATCCTCCATGCCATGGTGCTAACTGTGGTATAAATTTCCATTTTATTTCTTTATCTACGCAGTATGGATTCTGAAGAATCTCCGAGAGTAACTTAAAGTGAGCTGCGTTGTCAGACGTTATCAAGATAGGCACTCCTCTTGCTGAAATCATCCTGCGTAAGGCCAATAAACCTTCTTCCGCTGTTAGGTCCTTTACAACTTCTAGGTGAATGGCTCTTACAGCCAAACATGTATAAAGGCTAATCCACCTTTTGCAATTGCCATTCCCATTGTTAACTAGAAGTGGTCCCAGGTAGTCGGTACCAACGTATGTAAATGGAGAACTATAGTTGACTCTCTCTTTCGGTAAAGCAGGAGTTTCCGGTAGTCTATATGGCCCTCCGTCATGTCTCATACATTCAGGGCATTTCTTCAGAATCCTTTGAACTTGGCTTCTTCCTTGTGGAATCCAGTATGTTTCCCTTATCTTGTCTAACGTGTGACTCACTCCAACATGTTTATTTTCTTGATGAGTCTTTATTATAATTTCGTTGGTGAAATCTGAATTTTTTGGAATAAGTATAGGATAGCGTTTGTCAAATGACCAGTTTGTGTGTTTCATACGACCTTTGCACCTCAGTAACTCATCTATATCTTTAAATATGCCTAAATTCAAACTTAAACTAGTTACTTTTCCCTCTACTTCTAGAGGAAAATACTCTGCTTGAATTTCTTTCAATTTTTGAAACTTATTGTCTGGCATCTGACCATTCTCTTGATTTATTATCTCTTTTGCAGTTGTGCCATCTTCCGTTTCCGCCGGGTTAACATTAGGTATATCTGGATCATCTATTTCCATCAGTTCTTCATCTTCTTGGATCCCAAGACCCTCCCCAGTCAAGAGAGAACTGGTGGGTCCACTGCCGGATGTAGTTGGCCACGTCTTCGGATCTTCTACTATAAATTGTGGACCACTCAGCCATTTCTCCCCGTCCTCTCTCGAACAGGTGGGTCTGGTGCCTACGTCTGCTGGATTTAGGTCTGTTGGAAGGTATCTGATTTCCAGATCTTTATTTGTTCTGATCTCTTCTATCCTCCTGGCAACGAAAGGTGGTAATAGTTTGTCAGATTTACACCATTCTATGACTATCTGGCTGTCGGTCCACAAGACTTGCCTTGCTATCTTCTGCTGGAAGAATTTAAGAACGAACTTTATCAATCTACTGCCAATCAGTACTCCTAATAGTTCAAGACGGGGTATCTTGAGACTCTCCTGATCTTTACTTGGTATTAAACGGGATTTACCAATGATGAAGCTTTTCCCCGAGCCGCAAACTAAAAAGACTGATGCTGCATAAGCCTGTAGGGAGGCGTCAGTGAAACAGTGTAGTTGGTAGCCTTTTCCCACTGGTGTCTTCATGTAGCATCTGTTCACTGACACTTCCCTAATGGCTTCTAAGTTCTGTCTGATGACGTTCCACTCTTCTGTTAGTTCGCTTGACAATGGCGAGTCCCACGACACTCCAGCCTTCCAGAGTCCTTGTAGAAAGAGTTTAGATGATAGAGTATAGGGCACGGCATAACCACATGGATCATAGATTGATGCAATAGTCTTCAGTATTCCTCTTTTTGTGACTGCTTCCTCTTGCAAGTTAGGTTTCAACTGAAGAGTATCTTTCTTAATGTCCCATTCTAAACCAAGTACCTTTACTTTATCTTCTTTACATGTATCAGAAACTTTCTTCATAAATTCTCGAGAATTTGAGCTCCAATCCCTGAGTGACATTGAAATATCTTGAAAAGATCCTTTTAGATTTCTGTAGAGCTCCATCGCTTCATCTGTAGTGCTGGAACCCGAAACAAAGTTGTCCACATATATGTCATTTGCTTTTAGTCTGACTTGTTGATGTTCCGCACTAGACAGGTGGTGTTTGATTGTTGCATTAAGCAAAAACGGTGACGAAATGACGCCAAATGGAACTCTACAAAACCTAAGGTGTAATAGGTTGTCTTGAGATATCGGTTTAGAGGTATCTTTGAGCCACAGGAATCTGGTTACGTCACGATCCTTTTCGTGTAACGCCATCTGTAAGAACGCCTTTTCAATATCCGAGGTTAGTCCTATCTGATGAGTTCTAAATTTAATGAGTAAACCTGTGAGGTCTTCTAACATGAGTGGTCCTCTGTATAAACATTCGTTCAGACTCTTGGTGTCTTTGCTGCTCTTGGAGCTAGCATCATAAACTATTCTCATAGGTTTCCCTCGATGGCATACTCCATGGAAGGGTAGGTAGTGAACTACGTTATCCGTTGACGTTCTTGAAGCAAGTACAACTTCTATTATACCCTTATCTAATTGTTGTTTAAACGTATCATCGTATGATAACAACGTGCCTTGATCCATACGCTTCAATAAGCTTGATAAGCGACCAAAAGCCATTCCATAATTATTGGGTAAGTCCGGTGGGTAAGTTATCCATGGCCAGCTTACCGTGTAACGATTATTTAATTTCAGAGTGGTATTATTAAAATACTTGATTGCTTCTTCTTCTCTAGTTGCTTTCGGTGAATCACTAATACCTATACATTCTAGTTCCCAGAGGCTCTTTATGTCTCCATCACAAAGGGGTGGGTCAGGTTGATGAAGCTTCGTTTCTATACAAGTCTGAGCGTAAGTCACTACATAGGGCTCGTCACTAAGCTGTGGTTCTGTTCTACCACTTATTATCCAACCAAGGGCAGAATCGACCAGGAACAGGTTACTACCCAATTGTATTTTCTTCTCGTAAATTAGGTTGAAGTAGTACTCGTTTCCAACCAGAATCTGCACCTGTCCGCTTAGCGAGCCGTCATCCGCTAGTATATATGACTCCGGTAAGTCCTTCAACTTGACAGTGGGTATGTATCCTCTTGAAATACGTTCAACGCAGTTGGCTTGTATAACTATCTTCTTATTTGTCCTTGACAGCAATTGTAAAGTAACTATTGGACTATGTATTTCTTTAGGAGGATCTTCACCGAAGGTAAATATAGTTAAATGACTTTCCTCTTCAATGGGAAGCTTCAATTCCTTGGCAGTTTGAAATGTGACATAGGAGCGCTGAGAGCCTGGATCTAAAAGAAGTCTATATTTATATTGTTTATTTTTATCATCTAGGGGGTTAGCCCTAACGACAGAAGTTTGAAGAGTAGTGAATCCCTTTCCTAGAACCGTCAGGACTGTTTCTTCATTGCAGTATTCTTCTGAAAATTTAAATGGCATAAAGCTCTGTTATGCGGTGTCTCACTACAGCAAATGCTACACTTACGTTTGTTCTTGCAGTCTTTTATAAAGTGGCCTAACTTCAAACACATGAAGCATTTCTTTCCAAGTCGTTTCTTTCTTTCTGCTAAGGTAGTAGCTTCAGAGCACTTATCATTGTAATGATCACCTTTGCAAAAGATGCATGTCCACGCTGTTCTCCCCTTCGGAGAGCCCTGCTGAGGTTCTGGTTGATCCTTGTTAGAAGTCGGAGTTTGTTTTGGTCTGTTCCATTTATTGGGTTTATTAATACTATCAAACTTATTCTTCCTTTCCGGTCTTCTATCAAAACCTCCTTGAGGATTTTGTTTCTTAGGGGGACCTTGCTGCTGTTTGGGTTGATATGCGCTTCTTGCACGTTTCACATTTATATGTAGAGTTCCAACTGTACTATCTTCTGCTTCATGCGTGCGTTTTCTTCCTGAAATCCTTTCAGCATCCTCTTTTGCGGTAATAATTCTATCTAATTGGTTCCTGATTTCTTGTATAGAATCATCATTAACCTTCAGCTTAATTTCGTAAACTAGATCGGGTGGAAATTTCTCCAGCAACATAAAACGAAGATGATTGTGATTGATGTTTTCACCTAATGATTCCAAAATTTTGAGATTTCGTTCAACTTCGTTGAATGTCTTTCTACAGTCTTCAGCGGTGCTTTTGGCCATCTTAACCTTATATAGTGTTGCATAATGCGCGTCAATGAGATGAGAGGTCTTGCCGAAACGCTCCTTCAGGATTGATATGGCTATTCTATAATTAGCATTAGTAGTAGACAGACCATCTATGGCTTTCTTGGCATCTCCCGTCACCGAGGCTTTAAGATAGGAGAGCTTGTCAACATCAGGCAGATTTCTTGAATCAATGTTGCTCTTGAAGGAGTCCCAGAACTCACACCAAAAGAGCACATCTCCACTATACACCGGCAGCTGAAGTTTAGGGAGTCGGCATGAGGCATTCGCTTCCGGAGGTTTCTCTGTAGCGTTGCCTTTCAAAGTTATTTGGTCGATCTTCACTTTAAGTTCAGCCAAAGTCTCCTCTGTTTGAAGTTGCAATCCACTCAGTAAACATATTTCATCAGAAGCAGGTGTCGAAGCCAAGCGAAAGTACTCCATCAAGTCGTTGTCAAGTCTTTTCAGAGATGCATCTAATTTACTGTAAGTAATTTGAGCCTGCCCTAAGTTCTCTGAATTAATGGTAACAGGAATAACTTCTATGTCTGTGGTGAGTTTGTCGTTAATGAGCCTAAGCCTTCTTAAAAGCAAATCGTCCATTATGTTGTTTGTGTAAGCTCTTTTCTTGTTTAATCCTGTAACGTATAGAAATAAACCCATTTAACCTAAAGTCCTATTTATTTGCTTATGTATGAAATGATTACGCTTGTAGATTTAATCAATACTGCCTTGCAGTAACTATGTTTCATACTACTTTAGGTTGTTTAATTTTAAATTATTTTATTTATTCTTTATTTTAATGATCTCAAAATATTGAAATCTAAATTTAACTAATGATCTCTAAAATCCTTTCAAATTTGAAACCAAAAAAGAATAAAAATCAAAGTCAATTAAATTACATGAATGAAACCATTGACTCAATCATAATCCGATGTTTCATTTAAATATCATGAGGGAGTAAAAAAAGGGTGGAAGGCAACATAACATACACACCTACATATAAATGTGTCTAGTTTTATCTTTATAACTTATAGGTTACACCAATACAAGCGTCATCGACGTCAGTAAGTGATGTTGACGTTTATACACTGTTGCCACAACACAACCTCTAATGTTGGTGTCTCTGATTCAAGCTCACTCGTAGCACAACGAAAATTAATACTTTATTTCCATTTCACTTGTTTTATTGATCTATTTAATGATTATTTTAATTTTATTTCACTTGTTTGGTTTATTTATTTAGTAATGATTTTAATTTTATTTCACTTGCTTGGTTTATTTATTTAGTAATCATTTTAATTTTATTTATTAGAACACTTCAAAGAATCACTTATCTAATGAGTCTAATTGCACATAAAAGTCACCACAATAAATCTGGAAAGAAGATGTTAACTTATATATACACACATACACACCACAATTGCTTTCGTATACTATAATCATGGACTTCAATATGGAATGCATGTAAAATAAATCAGGTATAAGTTCCCTTTAGGCCTATATACATAATATTGTATATAATTATACTTCTTACTTAACGTTTACTTACTCAACTAAATCCTTTGTACATACGCCGTAAAACAATTCATAAAGAAATAAGTTGTCTTTCTTAGTTTAAATAAGGTAGCGTAATAATACCAAACTATCTAACTAGGGAACCCGAGATAACATTCCAGAAGGCCTATAGTAAGCTTGGAAAATCGCCTCTTGTTTGGAAAATTCTAGATATTTCTAAAACTGAGTCGTACTAATATGAGCCGTGTTACCTAAACAATAGGGTTGACTCTTGTCTACGGTCGTCCCCAACTATCAACTTCTAGAAAGTGAAATTATTTCAATAAAGTAGGAGACGAAATCGACTCATAATTCATACATACGGAAGGATACTTAGTTAAAAACGGATTCCTTTTCTTGTTAGAAACCCAAATGATCATGGCCGCCATGCTGTCGGATCGCTTGCTATGAAATAATTTTCGTCGCGCGCATTTGTTTTACAGAATAGAGCTCTGTCACTGTGAAGTAAATGTTTAAAAACTTACCGAGAAATAGTCTAGTCCGATAGCAGGTCTAATCAGGGGGGTTTTCGTCAAATCCGAGTTGTCTTGTCCGGTGTGGTTGGCGGCGGCGAGTTCACTGTACCTATGAAGTAAATACGTAGTTTTTCACAATCTTGCCTATCTACACGCTTATCCCTTTGTTGGTGCCCTTTAAATTATAATATTCTCAATATTTACCAGCATAATTTGAGGAACCTTCCCGGGGAACTCGCGTCTGCTTGGAGATCTTCCGCCAACGATTCAAAATGGTGGAACGTTCACTTTGCAACAGTCAGTGTTGCCAAAGTCAACTCAAACCCCATAAATTTCGATAAATATGAAATGAATTTAGGGCCTTTAACAAATTTCTTTCTTCTTTATGTTGATTCCGTATAAATGATTGCATCCTTGTGTTCTTAAAACTACTTAAGTTCTAAAGTATAACGTAAATATAAAAGGTAAAACGTAGAGTGCTTACTCATACAAACTCTTATCTACTACACGTACGTTTCTTATAATATGCTTATTAGTTATTCTGACTCGCATACGTTTACTTATTATAATCATATTAAATCCACAACTCTAACAACTAATGTATAATAAAATAAAGTAAATCTTCTACTTATATCTAAGTACGCTTTGCTATGACGTACCTACTGAAGCGTCTTATTGGAAATTGGTTATCGTATAACTTTTCTATGTTGAATCAGCTTAGCGACATAATTTTTCTTTCTTCTTTAATTTTCTTGAGAATCCCGATAATCCGCACATTTTCCGCGATTTGGTGGATAATCTTCCTAGTGTGGCAACACCTGCCATCTTGTTCTAGGCGGTTCGCGCCGCCTATTTTTCCGGTTACGTTGGTAACTCGAAGGCATTATTACACAATAGTGTATCACTTAATTTAAAGTAATAAATATCATAATTGATAAATATAGACAAATGCACCAATCCCTTTTTTATTCATCTTTGTTTATTCTTTTACTAATTTGCGACTCCATTCTAATTGGAAAATAAAATACATCCATTATGAAAATGTCGTGTGACTGCTTCCGGTCACCGCGATGTAATTTCTTCATGTTGGCTCCGTACAATGTTGATGTTCTGCCGTTCACGTATATAAAAGCATGACTTATTAACTCAAAATATCTTCAATTGATGAATATTAATGCCAGCCTCTTTATTTAAACAAGCCTAAATTAATATCGAACCAGATGTAATAAGAAAACACCTTAAAATGTACACATAAAATATAAAACCTCGCAGTTTTCGCTACTGTTAGCGCCATCTATGATTTCCGATAGTAAACATATATGCCTATAGTGAAGATGTATGCTTTGCATTCTTTATATTATTTATTCTCAACAAAGCCTTGGTTCTTTAACTGCTGAATCCCAGCATTAACCACCATTGTGGCCGCCTCTCCCCTAGCCGCCTACGGTATATAAATGAGACCGTAAAGAGGGGAAAGGCGGCAACTTATATATATGTTATGCTTATTATATGGGGGGATCTAATTGGGAAATAGAATGCATCGCATACATACCTTCATATCCCATAAGGGACTCTTCATCCTCACTCTCTCTGCACCTCAACTCCTGGGCCAGAGGAGCCTTAATCTGCTTCGCTTATCTTAAGGCGGCTGAATGTATGACACCCGAGATCTGTGGGTAAAATTGCTCTATGAACATGGTATTCTCCAAACCATTAACCTCCACACATAAATCTATATATCTTACTAGTGAGCCCCATCTTACCCGGCCGGATGTAGGTTACATAATGCCAACTACCTAAGTAGCTGTATAGTCAAGGGGGCGTACCGCAGCCGAAGCTGCCCCTTGCGTGCTGATAAAGGAGTAACTAGCGGCCGAAGCCACCTTACTCCTACACGGGGATAAAGGAGAACCTAGCAGCCGAAGCCACAGAACTCCTAACGCCTTTCTCTGGTTTCAAGGGGGCGTACCACAGCCGAAGCTGCCCCTTGCGTGCTGATAAAGGAGTAACTAGCGGCCGAAGCCACCTTACTCCTACACGGGGATAAAGGAGAACCTAGCAGCCGAAGCCACAGAACTCCTAACGCCTTTCTCTATAGTAGCCGCCCCCCTTACGGGGAGCATCTAGCAGCTAAACCTGCCATTCTCTTACACATTGATATAGGAGGATCTGCGGCCGAAGCCGCAGACTCCTACACAATCATAAGTCCCTAGTCCGCCTTACCTAAGATGGGCTCCCAATAGCTTCCACGTCAAGGTCACGTGGCAAGCTCGAACCAGAAAGGAATAAAGGAGATAATCGCACAGAGAAACCATACCACTACTGCGAGCTTTCACCAAGTAAATAAAATACTTAGCTTTAGATGATTCCGGACAGCTGTAGGCTTCCTCACTTTATATCACATTTTATAGAACTAGCGCGTTTCGCGCCATACTGAATCTAGCTTCACCAACTTACTACGTTGGTTAACTTACCACAGTTCCACATAGAGGGCGCTGTTCGGTGTTGCCGCAGGTGAATTAGTATTGTGGCATCGGATTTTCGCGTCCGTCGCGACAGCCTCCCCGATATTCTTAAAAACGTTGACAGTTACGTTCCGTTATACAAGTATACACACAGTGTTGAAGATATAAAGTGAAGTGTTTTAACAAAATTACTAGTGCATTCTCTGCCATACAACTCTTTAAATGAAGTGTTGTGAACATTACAAAACAAAGACTTGGCTAAAAGGACTCGCATCCAGGCCAAAATTGTTAAAAAAAGCAACAAGCGCCAACGGTAGCTACACCAACTAAAAGGCAATGACAGACCAGACCAATATCGAGCGTCCATTAGATCAATTTACAGGATTTTTATATTATCAAAACAGCATCAGAGGAAGACGAATACTAGCATAATAATACTTAAACAAGTATGGCATAACAGGAATGGTGAACTATTGCTATGCAGAAGGAACAAAAACTTGTGGTAAGCGTGAGTAAAAGCGTACAAACTACCTATCAAGTCTGTAGGCTTCCTGGTTAAGTTGGTGTACATACATGCTTATGCTTTTGGCTGGTCAGGTTCTGAAGACTCTCTATATAATACTAGGCCAAGTGTTAAGGAATTTGCTCACATCTACTCTGGGCTGGATAAATGGATGGTAACATCTTAGGCGCATCGAAATACTTCTTATCATGGCATAAATTAAATTCGTTTGTCCTCCTCTGTTGTAGAAAAAGACTTAACTTGTTTCGAAAAATATGACGCTTATGATGTTTTTATAGTGGGTGAAAATACTGGAACCTTCGGTATCAGTAGGTAATTTAAGTAGATACTCACAAGAAAACTTAAAAATTACGAAGAATGCTAAAAGAAATAAAATAAAGTACGGAACAGGAAAAAACTGTGCTTGAGTATTTTTCGGTGTTAAAAATGTTTTGAAACGCGTAATTATTTTGCAGTATAATTGAAATATGTTGTAAATTATAATGTTCTTTGTTATATTTTTTCTTTTTCATTATTTTTGTGGGATCCTTTGTACTATAGAATTGGCTGTGTTTAATGGTTAAATGTGGTAAAGTACTTCCTTTTAACTTTGTTATTGTCGAATATGTTAACCCCCCTACGAAGCTACACCCTAATGCCATAGCGAACAGAATGGTGGACCTCACTAGGGCTAAAAGAGATACATGCACTACGAAACGCATCCGCAAGCAGCTAACCCACCTCAAGCGCAGCATGCCGGATAACGACTACCTCATCAGACCCTTTTCTATACCTGATACTGTCAATGCTATTAAACAGTTAAAACCTGGTAAAGCGGCAGGCCCCGATGGAATTTATAACGAATTTCTCAGGAATTTGGGTCCCCTGGCTGTGAGTTGGCTCGCGGCCTTTTTCTCCAACATCTTGCTGAAAAACCAACTACCTACTGAATTCAAGATATCCAAAGTTATAGCATTGTTGAAACCTGGGAAAAGCGATGAACTTCCAGAAAACTATCGCCCGATTGCTCTTCTGAGCTGCGCATATAAGCTGCTGGAACGGCTACTGCTTACACGAGTTACCCCATTCATAGAAGCTGCGACTCCTCAAGAGCAGGCGGGTTTTCGACAAGGACGTAGCTGCGCCGATCAGGTGCTGGCTCTTACTACGCACATAGAAGATGGGTTCCAGAAACAACTCAAATCCACTGCGGTTTTCATTGATTTAACAGCCGCCTACGACACAGTGTGGAGGCATGGACTCATCTTCAAACTCCTATCAGTCGTGCCAAGCAAAGAGATAGCAGCCCTTGTAGCGAACATGTTGAGTGAGCGACAATTTGAGGTTTATTTGGGAGATGCAAAAAGCAAGCGAAGGAAACTCAACAACGGCCTGCCACAGGGATCAGTACTCGCACCTCTTCTTTTCAACCTATATATTTACGACCTACCCGACACTACGGCTAGAAAGTTTATATACGCTGATGATATCGCGCTGGTTGCTCGAAGTCGGAGATTTGAGGAAGCGGAGGAAGTCCTGACGTCGGACCTTAAAATCATGTCGAGTTTCTTCACATCTTGGAGGCTCATACCAAGTTCCAGTAAAACAGAGGTTGCGTGCTTCCATCTTCATAACAAACATGCCTACTACCAACCCACTGTTAAACTTGAAGGCTCAAACCTCAAATACAACCCTCACCCAAAATACCTCGGGGTCACTTTGGACAGATCTCTGACTTACAAGGAGCACATTACAAAAACGTCCCTCAAGCTAGCCACACGTAACAACATCTTGCACAAACTCAGTGGCACTTCATGGGGTGCATCTGCCGATGTGCTCCGAACTACCGCGCTCAGCCTCGTGTACTCTGCAGCAGAATACTGCGCGCCTGTATGGTGTGAAAGCGCGCACGTAGAAAAAGTGGACACGAGACTGAACGACGCAATGAGGTGTGTTTCCGGTACAATAAAATCTACGCCGACTCACTGGTTACCAGTGCTTAGCCACATAGCTCCGCCTCAGTTACGCAGGAAACACGCGCTCTTGAGAGAAGTCGAGAAAATATATATCCGAGCCGATCTACCTGTCCACAAAGAGTTCACTAACCCACCACCGCAGCGACTCAAATCGCGCCGACCTACGAGCGAGGCAGGGAGAAAACTGAGGAGTGGCGGTTTTCAGGTGGAGCAGGCGTGGAAGGAAGAATGGGCGAAGGCTGCGACTGGTCACCACAAAAGTACCCAAAACCCTACTCGAAAGCCGAAGGGCTTCTCGCTGCAGAGGAAATACTGGTGCCGCCTCAACAGAATCCGCACAGGTCATGGCAGGTGCAATTATATGCGTCACAAATGGGGATGGAACGAGAGTCCGTTGTGTGACTGTGGCCTTGAAGAACAAACTACCCAGCACATTGTTGAACGATGCCCAAAGAGACGTTTCCAAGGCAGCCCGGAGGACCTCTATACCAATTTGACACCGGACGCGATCAGTTGGCTGCGTGGCCTGGATGTCGACTTATAATAAATAGATTGTATATTAATATTGCCTACAATGTTACGCCATACGCTTAAATAAATAACTTTGTTATTATCCTAATTGTATAAAACATGTTTCTTGTATACCATCTTTCTAGGTATTCTTTGCGACGTAAAGCCAAGGAATTAGAAAGGAACACAAGATATAATGCGTTGCGCGAAACTTGCGATAGAACATTTGGTGATCGCGCGGGTTTTACCTCAATAACTCTGAAATTATAGGTACTTCTGTTTAAAATTCTGTCAACTCCCTTGTCTATATTACTAGTTATTTTATACTAAAATTATATTGCAGTGGTTGGAGTATCGAGACAAACCTTACTGGTTTAATGTTACTTTTGTAATTAAGTTTAGCATTGTGCTGTAATTAAAATAAAATAAAAATAATGCAGGGTTACGATATACAATTGAAATGATCAATATTTAATGGCTTTCATTTGGATTTCATTTCTAATGTTTTACAGTTAGTATTTTCCTTGCGTTGATATTATGTTGAAAAAAATGTGTTTCACTCGGTGGTAACTTGTTTAACCCTCATGTCTAGAAACTGTCACAGTGCTCAAATTCCACTTTTCGAACCTTTGAAATGTACTCTGCATAATGCTGTATAATTTGTTTTTAGTGTGCAAGAGTTATTTCTATCGATTTCTGCATATTGGATCCTTGGGAAGTAAGTGAGGTCCTAGGCTATTACAATTTAACACACAACATAGAAGCATTTTTGTGAAAAAGGATAATGTTTATAATTTCTTCCAAAAAACCCTATGCGATTAGACAGTTCAAATGGTAAAGTACAGTACGGTATCACAATGCAACCCCTGCACGGTTACCTATCATGAGTTAGCATTTTACATAAACGTTAGCGACTGTAACTTATTTATTGTGCGTGAAACTAAATGCTATAATGTAATTACAACTTTTGTCTGAATACGCCATTTAGGATAGAGGGTACTGTAGTAATATAATGAAAAATGCATGCCGCGGGATGATGCGTACCGTTACGCAAGGCGCTATATTTTATTCACGAGTTTGTTCTTGCCTTGTGATTTTTTGATGGCCTTGTTTCTGTTAACCGGGCTTTTATTTCTTGGATATGTTGAGTACAAGTAGGGTGAAGGTCGTTGTATTTTGGTAAATAGTCGTATGCGTGTTTTGATAACTATTTATTTAGGTATAAATATTTTTTCACCTCACCTACTGGTAAAGGCCTTCTTCATTGTTCAAAAACTAACGAGAAAGTTGCATTTTATCCACATGTGGGGCAAAGTAATCAGATGCAAATTTTGAGTTTTGGTAGAATTGACTTTTAAATGATATTTTTTTAATATGATCATTTGGTTTTGATTTGGTTTGATTTTTTTGGTATTTCATAGTTAGTTAGTTAGTATTTTCCTCTTGTTGGTAACAAATAACTATTTACGATCATAATTTAATATGTTCTTATTCATGATGTCATCGAAGCGATCTGTAGAAATGCGGAGGGAATTTCTAAGTTTAACACTTTCGCGCGAGCACCCCACTTCACCAATAGTACTTGGAGTGCACAGTATTTTCCCATACAAAATAAACCAACGTTAATATACGTACTGCTTTTAACTTGTGAAACGTTCTTTTGAAACGTGACACAAACGTTCAATGACGTCTACGGCTACAAACGTTCAGCCATATGTCACCAATTTCTGCTTATAAACAAGGAAACAACGTCTGATCACGTCAACGTCTATTAACGTTTCGCCTTATGCTATCGATGTATGTTCATATATAAGTACTCAACGTTGTATGACGTTAACGTTTATAAACGTTGCGTCGTATAAGAGCATGTCTACGTTTATATTTGTATGACCAACGTGTAACGTCGTTAACGTTTAAAAACGTTCCGTCACATGTTACTAACGTATTTGTTTGCACAGGGTTACAACGTCTTATGACTTAGACGTTTATGTACGTTCCTGCCCATCATATTCATGTTTCAAAAGTACATTCAACAACAACGTTATTATACGGTAATTATAACGAATACATTTGACGACTGTAGCCCTCTGCAAACATCTAAATATTCGTAGGAAAAAAAGGAAATAATCAACATTATACTCTTGTGTTATTTTTAATATTTATTGTAGTAAATCAAAGTCCGACAACATTTTTTGCCACATACAAACATCAGTCGCATGACAATTTTTTCAGTCTTTTTCCCTTTTTCTACTTCTTCATCTCTTCCTGTATACATGAAAATATTACGTATGAAACCATCAGAAGTAGTCAACTCGTAGAATTTTATCCCATAACGCGCCTTCTTAGACTTGATATACTGCCAAAATGATAAACGCCTGTGAAACAAAAGTAACGATTCATCCAAAAAGAGTTCTTTAGTAGGCTTGTAGTAATCACGGAATTTCTTAGCAATAGCATCTCTGAACCTTACGATTTTTTCTTTTCTTGGTACGTTTAACTCAGATACACACAGGCATCGCAATATTTGTTCGAATCTGCGCCCAGACGTGATGGTAATTGATATACCCAAAAATCAGATGATAATAACGGGGAACACTGTAGGTGAAAAGTTTTCGTTTTTGAGCTACATCAATATGTCCCATACAAAGACATAAACCCAAAAAAATCTGTATTTCTTTGCAGTCGGTACTACGATCCAGTCGATGAGCAACATAACAGTAGCGATAGTTCCGTAAGTGTTTTTGCTGAAACAATACAACCACTGAGACACAATTCAAGCGTAGATATGGATACTGCTGATACGATCTCAATAGTTTCGATCCATAATTACATATTGGACACACTTGAGACATCGCCACTTCCCGACCCCGTGGCTATGGAGGACAATCCTCAAGCCTCGCCGCAACCCGGTCCTGAAATAGAGGCTAACGCCGTCCAGCACGCGACGCTGTCTCCTAATCCTCTGGAAATGGAGGACAACTTACCGCCGCACGCTTCGCCGCCTCCTATAGCGATAAACGCTAATGTCCACCAGCGATGCCACCTCCAGACCCCTTGAAGTTGGAGAGAGACTCATCACCGCACGAATTACATTCTCTTGATTTAGTTGAGATGCATGCTCCGCCCTCTCCGGTCACCCAAACGCCGCACTCCCTCGAGTGCTCGAGCATATAGAGGGCAATTTGCCGCCGAACGCCTCACCAGCTCCCGATCCCTAGGAAATAGAGAGGCGTCTATCACCGACCCTCTCACCACCTCCCAGTTCCTCGGAGATAGAGATTAACTCGTCCTCTATCGCAATCTCCACGCGCTCAGGAGTTGGCGGTCCGTAAGATGAAATATAACCATTTATTCCTTCAAGATTAAGAGGAAGCGATGCGATAGAGGACGGGTTAATCTCTATCTCCGAGGGACTGGGATGTGGTGAGAGGGTCGGTGATAGACGCCTCTCTATTTCCTAGGGATCGGGAGCTGGTGAGGCGTTCGGCGGCAAATTGCCCTCTATATGCTCGAGCACTTGAGGGAGTGCGGCGTTTGGGTGACCGGAGAGGGCGGAGCATGCATCTCAACTAAATCAAGAGGTTGTAATTCGTGCGGTGATGAGTCTCTCTCCAACTTCACGGGGTCTAGAGGTGGCATCGCTGGTGGACATTAGCATTTATCGCTATAGGAGGCGGCGAAGCGTGCGGCGGTAAGTTGTCCTCCATTTCCAGAGGATTAGGAGACAGCGTCGCGTGCTGGACGGCGTTAGCCTCTATTTCAGGACCGGGTTGCGGCGAGGCTTGAGGATTGTCCTCCATAGCCACGGGGTCGGGAAGTGGCGATGTCTCAAGTGTGTCCAATATATAATTATGGATCGAAACTATTGAGATCGTATCAGCAGTATCCATATCTACGCTTGAATTGTGTCTCAGTGGTTGTATTGTTTCAGCAAAAACACTTACGGAACTATCGCTACTGTTATGTTGCTCATCGACTGGATCGTAGTCCTTATCAGACCAAAACTCTCCATCGTCCTCATATGGGTCTGCTGATGACTCCCGTGACGAAGATCATTCAAACATCTGCATAAATTTCTTGTGGTTTGTCTTATCCATCTACGTATAAGATGATTAAATTACTTTGATATACGTAGAAGATAACACTTACTGCCCATAACATAACTTTTGATTACAAACTTACACTCAAAATCGATAAAAAATGTACTTACATTGACACAGAACGGCCGTTGCGAATATAAAATCTCGGCCGCTACATAACCGCATGCGCGTTACCCTTTTCGCGTGCGCAGGCAAGCCGAATGTACCGCGCATATAGGAACGGACGACGTCCATTGACGTTGTATGTGTGTGTGGGACCACTCGCATATGTGTGAGTAAGCCCTACAGAAAATAAAAAAAATATCGACTTTGCGTGGCGCTAGGTATTTAAAATTGAGCCGTGTTGTGACGCAATGACGTAGCTATAGGAGTAAAGTAAGGCCAGCCGACGTTTACAAACGTTGTACCCTTAAAATGCATTGTTGTAAAGACGTGTTTAGACGTTGTGTCTCGATACATTGGTCAATTTTTGACGTCAAATGACGGTGCTCGCGCGAAAGTGTTAAGTAGGTATATTTATGAACTGTGTCATGTTTTAGTATGCTTTTTTAAATTTCAATTACGATAAAAGTATTCCATTTTTACTTATTTTAATTATGTCATATTTAGTAAACTTATGGCCTTTCTTTGACATAATTTCTTTAACTGACGACCGGTTTGGCCTAGAGGGTAGTGACCCTGCCTACGAAGCTGATGGTCCCGGGTTCAAATCCTGGTAAGGGCATGTATTCGTGTGATGAGCATGGATATGTTCCTGAGTCATGGGTGTTTTCTATGTATTTAAGTATTTATAAATATTTATATATTATATACATCGTTGTCTAAGTACCCTCAACACAAGCCTTATTGAGCTTACTGTGGGACTAAGTAAATTTGTGTAATAATGTCCTATAATATTTATTTATTTATTTATAACTGACATAAATTCATTATCATCACCTATTAGCACATTCAAATAGTATTTTATACAATCGTAATATAATAGAGAGCTTTTCAGTCATGTAACGTGTACTTAACAAGCTTTGTGGCCTAAGTAAGGTAGGAGATTGATTCTATTACTAATGTATACAATACTTTTTCTATAAGTCAACAAATAATGGTTTTTCTACTATACAAACTAAATTCTTAAACAAAATCAGTAGATGAAAAGATTCTTTTTTAGCAAAGGGAAGCTCGTGGATGTATTTTGCTCTATCGTTTGGTTTTGTCCCCTTGACCGCAGCGATACTATTGGTCAAATTCATTATAGTTCACTAAAACGTTTCGTAATGAAGCCATTACAGTTGAGTCGGGAGCCCATAGTGAAAGTATGCGATTATAGTTTAATATACAACGTCTTAATTGAACCATTAAAGTCAACGAGTAGAAAAACAAATAATTATTTGAACAAATATTTTCTTGATCGCGTACGTCAATAACAATTTATATCTTTGTTAGCTGTGGAACTACAAAGTTGCACAGCAAATGGAAGGCAGATAAGGCGCCACAAATCATAAACACGCCTCGTATACTCTAAACGATCTATAATTTTCAATACACCGTGTATCTACTCGTTCAACGCAATAAATCGAGTATTTATTGGGAGTTTTGTATGAAAACCTACGTCAAAAAAGGCTCCTACATTTTCTTATTACGCATGAAATAATAAATTGTTTAATTTCCTACACATATTTTATGGAGATTATTCATCATGTCAAAAGAAGTGTGACATCTGTGAACTAGCGTTATTTATGTTAAAATTGAAATAAGAATCTGTAGAAATATACTTGAGCATTGAGCAATAGCTCTTTTATTGATATTTTGTGCCAAGAATGTGGAGTGACAGAGAGTGATTGACATACCGACATCATAGAAAAATAAGTAACCTTAGAGTGTTCACTGCATACATAGATAAAAACTCATTTATAATAAGTTTTAAGCGGGCTATGTGTAGTACTTGGTTGCTATTTCAGACTTTCTAATAATCCACTTGCTGTAAAAACGATATCTTCAAAGTAACAGAGTACCTATAGATTCTGATTCTATATTGAGAACATTCGCGCTTTAACGATAAAAAGGAAATTCTCGGAAAACCTGCTACACTTTAGAAGAAAAATACAGTTCATAAGGTAACAAAACAGTGTATTTTGCGTCTCGTCAAATGAAATTACTGTACCCTTTTTGTTATGCATGGAACTCCTTAAAGTGCGTACCTTTTAAAATAGTAAAGCGATGTCTTTACTCCAAGGAAAAAGGCCCGACCGGGGGCCGTATTTAGCCCGGAGGTTGGACGTTATGAGTCAACATTCAACACAGATGAACACTGCTATTTTGTGACACTGGCTATGCCTTCTAATCTTGTTGAATTCAAGTATACCAATATAAGTAATTATTGCAACATCTAAGGTTACATCCGTATTACGACCGCAGCTAATGTTGGTTAAGACTCAAGTGCTTTGAGTCCTCTGCTTTAAGACGCGACTCAGTTTTTTGAGGCCTAAGTCTTTTGTAAAGACTTGAGGTCTTTAAATTGAACTCTCAAATTAATCAAAAGTTTTCTAAAAGGCATTGTCTCCACATTAAATTCATGGGTTATACACAAATCATTAAGAAGTGACAACTGTTCTTCATGTTACACGTATCTGTATTTGAAGACTCGAGTATTTTTAAGTTGCACTTAAAAAACCCAGTAAAGAACTCGACCCGAGATTTAAAAGACTCGAGAGTATTTAAAGCGGAGAGTCGCGTAATAATGACCGGAGTTTTCAAATTTAGACTTAAATTAAAAGACTCTAGTTCCTACCAACTCTAACCGCAGCAGCATCACTGTTGCAACCATAGAGATTCAATAGATGAAGCGAAAGCCAGCTGTTACCGTAACCACTTGGTTTTTAAGTACGATTAACAATGTGTAACCAGGTTGCTGTGGCCATATCGATAAATTATCGACATTTCTTACAATATCAAATTTACTTGAAAGGGTTATCCATACTTACCTAAAATGAACAAAAAACGCTTTAATGTTTTATCGTGGTTATTAGGTTACTATTTTATCGTGACGATATAGGTGGAAAAAAAAGGCAAAGTTCGAAATTTTAATTATAATACATAAATAACTACTAGAATATGTTTTCCAGAAGAATTTAGTTATTTTATTATATGATAAAATATGTATAATCTAATTAGCATATCTTATGATGTTTATTTTTAGTGAAGATATCGAAGCTTCAATTAATCATTATTCCGTTCCGCTGTGTAGCGCTTATTGATATATAACATGATTAAAACCGACCAGTCTACATCCCTAAAATCCCACACATACTCAGTTTTCGCACACATACTCGTACAAAACAGTGTAACCACCAAACGGATCACGGCTTGAGTATTCTAATTTGTATTGAAAACAAACAACACGGGGGACATTGGTTTTTGAAAATTTACCAAGCAGCAATGTATTGCATACATTGCTAGGCATAACATTACGAGCTACAAGCTTTTTATAGTAACTGCCAACAAGCGTTGACAGTTTCTTTAAAAAGCTCGTATCTGGTAACTTGTGTGTCCTTCACATTGCGGACCGAATTATTTTGTATGGTTCAGTTTTTCATTGTATTTCTAAGCAAAATATATCTCAACATACTTCGTAGGTCCCATGCTAACCTCTTCTTCTTCCTCGCGTTGTCCCGGCATTTTGCCACGGCTCATGGGAGCCTGGGGTCCGCTTGACAACTAATCCCAAGAATTGGCGTAGGCACTAATTTTTACGAAAGCGACTGCCATCTGCCCTTCCAACCCAGAGGGTAAACTAGGCCTTGTTGGGATTAGTCCGGTTTCCTCACGATGTTTTCCTTCACCGAAAAGCGACTGGTAAATATCAAATGATATTTCGTACATAAGTTCCGAAAAACTCATTGGTACGAGCCGGGGTTTGAACCCGCGACCTCCGGATTGCAAGTCGCACGCTCTTACCGCCAGGCCTCCAGCGCTTCCACCCCTCCTCTCCTCCTCCAGCGCTTTCGCATGCTCTTACCGCTAGGCCACCAGCGCTTCAGCAGGTCCCATGCTAACCAACGTTTAAATTATTCGCTTGTATTGAATTTACACACTGTATAGTTATTAATCTAGACCAAGGTTTTAATTTCACATAAAATTGTCTTTTTGTACAATTGTTAGCCATTTAAATCAAATATGTTATTAACTATATTAAAAACGGGTCATTCACCTATTTTCAGGCGAAAAGACGCTCGACTTGTTTCACTCCGTCCGTACCGAGTAGTATCGTCAGGAGCTCCTATAGCTATGGCGAATATGACGGTGGAGATATGGCAAAATAACGTCAAAAGAGTTAGGTATTGGCAAACATTTTGTTCTTGGTACAAGCGTTTATCGCTGACGGTACTTTTCTTTCCACAATACTCATCGAGAAAGTTCTAACAACCCCAAACACAATAACTTAGTTTGCATTGTTTTATCACAAAGTTCCCATAGCTCCTGTATCCATCATCAGATCAGCTCCAGGACATCATAGTATTGCATTGTCATCCAATTTACATATATAGGTATGCACAATTTCAGCTCAATTGAAAATCGGGAAGTGTTTCAAGATTTGATTGTATACTAACAGGGTAAATTAAATAAAAGCTTGTAATAAGATTAAAAATAGCATTTTAGAATACCTCAGCTCACTTAACTATGTAGAAGACTAAAAAACCACCTAACCAGCAAAGTAAATATAAATAAAAGCTGCCTTAGTGCAGAAAACCACGAACTAGTCACTATTCGTAATTGCCAAACGATGTTCAAACACTAAAAAACAAAGTTAAATTTTGAAACTAAAACCAAATTATATATGAAAATAAAACATATAAACGCAAGCGTAATATGTCACGATTTAAATTAAATCGACAATTTGAAGGAAAAATTGCTTTTAAAAGCGCTGTTTCCAGCTCGTTGACGGTTATAGTTTCTGAGAAATCTTCTTTGACTCCACTCTACTCTGACACAAACCTCCTAGGTATCCCCCACCGCACATAACTGTTGAAATTAATTGGGCTAAGCAAGATCAAATAATCCGATAGGTACCTAGAAACGGCAGTAAATTCAGAAGCGAGTAAGCGCTAAGCGCTTTGTAATATCCGAAATACCAGTAAACCTGGATTAAAAGCCTGCCAAAGAGCACTATTAAATAATGTATTAGGTACATTCAAACTTTGTAATACCTATTTGTTGCTTTACTCCTAACTTCTAGCATATCAAACAGTTAGGACCTTAACTAGGTAAATTAAAACATTGTAGTATTTTTAAGGTTCCGTATCTTATGTCCGTCTATCACAGCAGATTTGCTCCGAAACTACTATCTCGATTGATTTCGGTACAAATATATAAATGGTGACATAAAGACGGACGTGTAACGTAAATGTAATAGATTGGTTACCGAGGGATAAGAGGCACCCATATCCGACGAAATATTACTCGTATTATCTGGATTCAGAAATGAATGGTTTCACCCGAGTGAAACACTTAAAGACATACGAAAGCTGAAACGAAGACGCTTCGCTCTTCGCGTTTGCTCGATCGAAAATTGAAAAAGTTGAAGCACTAGTTGTCATAAAATAACTTTGCGCACGCTAAACAGCTACATAAAGTACAACTTTTTGAGCGATCGCATCAAAAATGTTACTGATTTATTAAAGTACATTCGTGGTTCATTTTGCCTTCTTTATTTCTAAGGCCTCAGAGTCTAGTCAAGTGTAAGCTGGTTGACTACGAAACCCTAAAAAGTACATACTTAACGTTAAAAGTTAGTAAAAGTTTTGAATTAAAAGTACGCTTTTTACTATTAATCTCATTGAAGGTGCTCTGGCATCATTGACTTACATTATCGAGCAATATTCAGGTAAGTACGCTTTGAAGAATAAAAAATAACGTGAAGTGCCGTAAAAGAGAATTTCGCAGAGCTGAAATTATTGCCTGTAATATTAAAAATGTTAATAGAACTTAGGTATTCGAAAAGACATTGACGTTAGAGACAGAACTCAGCCTACATACGCTCGATAACTGCCTACTATCACAGTCTACATATAATAATAAGTATTTTTGGCTACGACAATCAAATCACTTAGGCCCATAGCACACGAAGGGTAAGCGTAAGCGTATCGTCCAAACGTTACTGGCGTTAGATGTCTTCGGCAGATGTATCGATGATCTTACTATCTCGTCAGATGAAGAAGATTTTTATTGTTTGATTATGTCAGAAGTTTTGTTGTTTAGGCCTGTGTCACGCCACATACCACGCTACGTCGAACGACGCTTCGGTGTGCGGACTTGTTTAAAAATTTTCATGCTCGTAGCGCTCTCGATCTACGCGCGTATTACGATACGCTTACGTTTCGTGTGCTGAGGCCCTTAGTTTTAGTATCGCTCTCCTCATTCGTTTTTCGTTTATTTCTTATTTTGTATCATTCGGTATTCATCAGATCGTTTCATGAAGTTTTTAAACTGTGGAAGCAACCAAATGTAATGAATATTGGTAAAATTTTCGTAATAAATTATCGTTTGCTTATGAAAATGAATAAGAACTCAAACATCATATTTGTACGCCAACCGCGGGTAGTTTTTATCGCACAGCTATCGGCTAATAGTAACCACCGTGCATCGTTTCCAGCCAAGTTGACCACTGCGATAATTGTCATTGTTTGCACGGCATATTTAATTTAAAAGTGAATACTTATAATAGAATGATAGAAAATTATCAATCTATATCATAAGAATTCAATCATTACCTACACAAATTCACCAAATCCCACAGCTCAATAACATTAGTGTTGTGTTGCCAGAACAGTAAGTTAGGTTAGGTTTAAAACTGCGATCCCCACAAAAAGAAACTGCTGTCAGATAAATAGGTTAGGTTAGGTTAGAATAGGGTTGTTTCCAATTTTTTGAAACGCTCGTATTACGTTCTATATTAACTAAAAGTTGCCCTAAAATTCAACTTTTATACTAAAAACGGCTTTAAATATGTTAAATTAACAAAATATATTTTGCAGGTGCTTTCGCGCCCAAAACGCTCTTTGAAAATTGTGTGACGTCACAGTTTACGGTTTGACACATAACTACATACGCACGTAGAAGATACGAACTGTCAACTGACATTTGTCATTTGTTGTTTATCGCCTAACTGTCAACAGTGTCAATCCGAGAATTGTGACGTCATCAGAATCTTCAATGACGTTTCGAGTTTGGTCACGTGACGGGTGCCAAAAGATATTTTAAATTAAATATTTACAAAAATATGCTCATTACAGGTCCCCTAAAAGTAGTTTAACATGTTCTTATAATCCAAAAGAATTTATTAGGATACAATTCTGCCCTAAGATTTGTAGATGGAAACAACCCTATTGCGACCTCAACGAAAACGAATTGCTGCCAGAAATCTTGAATTGAATAAAAACCGTAGATTTAAAAAACATAGATTACTAGTCCGTACATCCAAAGCCCTTAGTTTTGTCTTACCAGGCCCAAACAGGAGGGGCACACCAAGGCAGCATTGGCGCAATGTCATTGCCGAAAATGTATACGCCTGTGGGTTATCGGAAAACGACGTCCAGGATAGAGCGAAGTGGAAGGAGAAAAGTAGGAAAGCGGACCCCGTCACAGTATGGGACAAACGCTAGGAGGATGATGATCACTAGTCCGTACATCCTTAGTGAAGCCACTTCAGCTGCGACATTATGTCGCACTCGTTCGAACGGCCCTCGCAGTACTCAAGGTCGAATCGGTTTGTGTACACCTCCCGGTTCACCTGGTTGTATATTAAAAAATACAGGAAATTTGTCTGTTTATGAGATGAATGGGTGTCACAATTCATCACTAAATAAAAACAAATCACCTGATATTACATTCCACGCGTAAACATCGAGTTTAATATCATATTTTTACGTAATTTTAAATACAAAAATCCAAACCTTCACCAGACGCCATTGCTTATAAATGTTGCCAGTAAAACGAATCATTTTTCCTCCAAATGAGGCATGACGTTTACATTCTAAAATAAGTGCGCTTACTGTAAGTTCCTTGTAGTAATAAAGAAAATTATATTTTTCATTATTTTATTTCAAAGTAAACATTTTACAATATTTCAGTTTAATATTCATTTTATGTAATGATCGTTTGAGATATCCGACACTATAGTGTCCTATATACTCGTATTATACTACTCTTTGCAGTATAGCGCCAATGCCAATACCGAACAGAGTCAGCTCGTGAGGTACCTCATTGTTTGTAAATAAGTATAAAAATGTATTTAAATATAAGTAGTATTTTTTGCCAATTTGTAAAAAAAAGTAAAAGCTTATTTATTTAAACCTTACAGCCAAAAACAGGCGTGGCTCACCCCGCGATTTCGTCGCGTCGCTACAAGTAAGTACATGTGGTCCACGTCCAGACCAATTTTGGTGTCTAGCAGTGGTTGCCGCGCATCGCTATGGCACGGATAATTTTTGATAAATTCTTATATAGGCAAATTTGATAGATTTTGTATTAGGTAAATTAACTATGTATTTGACATTTCCTGCAGTAATGCAGTCGACCGCAGCAGTATTACAATCACGTTCAAATTTTGAGGGTATTATGTAATAATGGAACCCTAAAAAGCTTTTTGTTACAATATTAAAAATCTACGCACTTCCAAATTATTGATAACGAAGTATAAGAATATTGTTAAAATACCCCTACTCTGACGGGAATAAATTAAATACTGGCAACATATTTTTGTATATGTGTGTGCGTTCCTGAGCGTACGAGTAAGACAAGAGCATCGCACGCACACGTCAATTGTGTTTCGGCTTCACTTTTGGCAGATTAGCCGTATGGCGACTATCGGTCTCTGTGTGTTATGTCAGTGATAAAAACATTGTCGGTTGCGCATTCGTTATTGTAAAGAATACCTAGTAACTAAACGTATTAGGTATTTTATACATTGCCAACATATTGTATACAATACCGAACTACAGATTGCCGGCCGGTAACACATACATTTAATTCAACTTAATCCATTGCAATACGGTAAAAAAATAATTCAGTTGCAAAATAAATAATTGGTACTTGCCTTAAAAAAAAAAACAAAAGCTGTAATGGCATTAAAATACTACTCATATTGAAATATTTTAAGGCTCCGCTTTTGTTGCCGAACTATTAATTTTAGTACCTGCATATTTCAATTTTTTAAACTACCGAAATTCCATTACTTAGCTGACCGGTTTAAATGGCACGTATTTAAACGTGCCTTTACTTTTATTATTAAATTTAAGACTGATTCGATTTGCAGGCAAGATATATAATAGTGTTTCACATCTATAATAGTATTTGATACAATCCTGATATAATAGAGAGCTTTTCAGTCGTGTACCGTATTTAGGCAACGATTACATATATCTATATCACTATTGTATACAATGCTTTTTCTAGAGACATCAAAGAAAATAAATATTTCTATAAAACTTAAATACTTAATTAATAAAAATAGGTAAGTATCTCAAGTTGACAAAAATGTACACATAAACGCGCGACCCGCGCTCGTTTAGCGTTTTCTATGGAAGCGCGGCGGCACGTGATTGGTCAATTTTTTTTACAGTTGACTACAGCGTATTGAAATAAATCTTATAGTTGAGTTGGGAGCCCATACATGAAAAGTACGTAATTATAGTTTGGTATACGAAATCTTAATTCAACCATTACAGTCGACGAGTCGAAAAGAATATTATATAACATCCCATTACTGTATCTAAGCAAATAAACATTTCTGAGTCTGATTCTGCTTGATAATGTATGACACCGCCGTGTCCACTGTCCACTCTGTCCACGCAATTAATAATTAACCTGCAGCCGTCCTACAAAAGGAGCTGTTGACATTCAATTACTCTGGACGGTCTATTAGACCTAACTGCATTATAAAGCGTGTGTACTTACAGCACGGACCAATTAAACTAGATGAAGCACATAACATAGTCTGGCATACCAATTTTGTCAGTAACAGTGATAAAATTATTATTATAATAATAAACAACCCGACTGCTTAAAAATATGAACTGAGAAAGGAAAATCAAGTATCACAATACCTATATCTAATGAAATACTTAACTAGGCAATACACACATACTATGTACACGTAATACGTATACATATGTATATTCAAATTAGTTAAACTAAGGACTAAGTTGCTGCATGCACCATGCAGTGACAAACAGATTTGATTGTATATATATACATATATTCGAAAATAATTATATATATAGGTAATTATTTTATGTCTGTCGTTTTAGTATTCATTACAAATATTTTTGAAAGATATCTTCACTAGTTTTCATTTCATACTTATATTGCTTATAAACCCCCTCCCCCCTCCCTTTTTTCATTTACAAGCGCCAATGTATATAGCCTATGTTACTGTCATAATCATGTCGAATTTATCGACACCTTATATGTCAAAAACCGTCCCGCCGTTTGGGCTGTAGGGCGTGCCAAAGAAATGGACATACATACCTATACATACATAATACGCTCGAAAAGCATTACCCTCCTAATGCAGTCTGGTCACAACTATACTCATCTGTTTTTATATTATAATACTGGCATAAGAAAAACACAGTTGTTTCTTTTAAATAATTTTGTTGTGAATTGGAAATGATAAATTAGAGCGCTTACCAAGCATTAAATTAACCAAAAAAATCTTTGGTGTGGGTTCAGTTGCTGCTTTTTATGGCGCCGTATACCTATTACTGATATAAAGGCACCTATGTGTTGTTAGATTATCTAAATGACGATACCGACTACACGTAAAATGGTGATTTTAACGTATTTCCGACCGCAGCTGCACTGCTGCTCGGACACTACTGCAGCGGCATGAACGCGTCGGTGTTATTATCAATTTCCATAGTAAAATGAATGACGATATCGACTGCACGTAATATGGTGATTTTAACGTATTTTCTATCGCAGCTTCACTACTGCTTCGACACTACTGCAGCAGCCTGAATGCGTCGGTGTTATTGTCAATTTCTACAGTAAAATTAAGACCGACTGCAAGTAGCATGGTGATTTTTGCGTGTTTGGTATACGTTACTAAGGACCGCAACTGCGGCGGCGTACCGCACGTCAATTCTTTGTTTAGGTGTTTTAGGTCTTCAACGTATAAAATTTATAAAAAGTACATCAAAAATCACATTTTTGGCCTTAAAACTTATTTTCTTAAAAGTGACAACTCTAACTTGAATAGAATTCTAAACATAGCAAAAACCTAGATATAATTTGGGCTACAGTTCAGAGATTTAACTTTAACCGTGTTTTTGTAATGTTGAAGTAAAGTGCGCAGAAATCAATAAACAAAGCAGGAAACGTGTGAAATATCAATCTACTACAACAAATGCAGCACATAAGCCCGACACGGGCGTATGACACTGTCCTTGAGCCCCTGACGCGGCCGACCAATATTGTCACATGAGATTTACTGGGGCGGCCGCTCTGACTTATTGCGATGCCGAACTATCGATGGCTGACACGTTACGTGCTAGTGTGAAAGCTGGGACGGTGTTCTAACGGCCCGATTCGAATATGGTTTAGATATTTCGGTGTCAAGTGTTTCTTCAAACAAAACCGTCACTTTTGACACTGACATATCCAATCCATATCGTATCTTTAGGAAATTTATGACGTATCTTAAAGTTCGAATCTGGCCGTAAGAGTGATTGGGAAATGGGTCGGCAATTTAACACGTAAGTTAAATTGCTACTCCTCCAAATATTAGGCTTTTACTTTCAACATCCACTTAGTTCGTTGGGCCATCATCATTTATTGAAAGTAAGATGTAAAATTACGGAAGTACCTATGCAGGTTGAATTATCAATATTAACATCACAGTCATGAAGCAAAAGCGCTGTGTACGTCTTTTTACTACGAAGGGAACACATTTGCGAAAACTCAAAAATGGGTTAACAACTGCTCATGTTCGCTATAGTTTTCATTTAATATCTTTATTAAGCTCTATTTTCACGATTTTTTAATATATTTTTTGGACCTGGTTTACATTTTTTTTCTTTCGGAGCGATTTCCGTAAAATGTTTGTTGAAGACCCTTTTCATTTTGAAACATTTTGAAGCGAAAAAAACAATTTCATCCCCACTTTACGCGTAGGAGAGGTACTTTAAAATTCGTTTCTACTTTTTATTTTACCACTTTGTCGGATGACTTAAATGAATCAACATTTATAATTTACCGTGCCAAATTGCAACTTTCTAGGACTAACGATCACAAGCAAAGCCTCGGACAGACAGATAGACGGACATGGTGAAACTATAAGGGTTCCTAGTTGACCACGGAACCCTAAAAAGGAACCAAAAACTGAACCGATAAAAAATTATATATATCACCAAATTGCACGAGAATTGTTTGAAAAATGCGACCTACAGACGAAAACATGCTGACATACTGATAATTAATTACTGCCCAAGCTGAAACAAAGACCTTCGCTTTCAAACGGCCAATTATTTCGTAGTGTCACCCCTGGCTGCTGCTTGTCACAACGTTGGCGCAACTGCGCAGTGACGCCATTTTCCAATAGCTCTGACTAGACGCTAATGCTCAGATGCTTAGTAGTGGTGGCCCTTATATCTAGAAAACCCTTCGGGTTAACCCTGACGCTCGGTTCCAGCAAACATGGAGATGAAGCGTTCATCGCACCTTTAAACCAAGAGCCATCAATCTATCCAGCAGGGGTCGCTGTGTGACATCGGTCCTCATTCCCTCTCACTTCAACTACAGTAAAGTTTCCGTTATGATAATAATTTGTAGATTTTATGTATGCTACTCTCAGCTAATAAAACCTTAATTCAATTTTATATTTGACCCTAGTTTTACTTCAGTCACAATGGAAATTCATTGTGGCATCAAGGGCCGCCGTAGAAAATAAATACTTTAGCAACTAAAAAAAACGTTTAACGGAATGCGCCGCTGTTTTTCCAGTGTATGCTCAAACGAATGACCGCGTCATTTTTATTTGATGTTGTCCTGTGGTACTCCACTGGTACACGTTTTTATTGCTTGTTATGAAACTGTTATTGAATAGGTATCATCTACCAGCTTTCAACAGTGACATTTTCGGTCCAGAAATACCTCTGTTGACAGCTGACAGATCATATCTAATCGTTTCATAACAAGATTTTAAAGATCGAATCGTCCTCCGATACCATTATGGTGAATAATTTGTTGTAATCAGATGCTGTATGTGGCGTGCCAGATTACGCTGCAGCACTGAGGAATGCTGATGAAGCGGGGGCACACTACCCGGATCACATTTTATCGCACATAAAGAAATACGATGGGACTATCTTACACAAATCGATTTACCATGGTCAGCTTAATGGGCAAATTGTCCTGGCCACTAGATCAGCACCCTAGCCCTAGTTGGGCAGCTTGACGACACATTTATGTGATCTCATTTACAGTATTATTCACGATAACTGGCGTGGATTTTAATTATATGAGTTAAGACAGACTCGTGTTCTTATACCTGCGTAGGTTTGCTAAATTTCATTTCATTCTGACATCTGAAACTTATTAAAATCATGCTTACACATTTTGAAGACAACTAACTTACAGGCCAATTCCTATAATATGTGATTCTGATCTAACATGGATCTGACATCAATCCAATATGAAGTGGTTTCTATTTCCTTTAGAGGACCTGCTGAATTGCGCATTATATCAACATTCAACCAAAAACGTCATTTTTGATACTGACAGGTCAGTGTCATATTGGAATGATTAATTTATTCTTTTAAAATAATGGCTTCAGTCCAGTGGGACTATTTCGTCAGTATAAAGGTATTAGGAGCTTTAAATACGACTAAACGACGATTAGTACAAGACAGTGTACGGTGATTTTATCAGCTCTTATATATCGATATCTGGACTTTACAAGTAGCACGTGGACTACCGGCCGTTGACTCCAAAATGGTGGTTAAAAGGTTTTCACTATTAATTTTCCATTCACTGAACACTACCACATTAGTTTACTGTATAATAAGCTATCGATATTACACTTTAAACAGTAATAATGAGCAAAAAACAACGGAATTAATCACAAAGCGTGACTATCAAGATGGCGCTCGAACCGGAAGTCCTATTGAAATGATATCAAATAACTAAAACTCGAATCCAAAAACGTCACTTTTGACACTGATATCAGTATCAAATCAGTATCATATCGGAATGAGATTCAATACCTAACTAAAACTCGAATTGGCCTGTTATTCTCATAATTATTTACTACCGCCAAACCAGGCTTGAAGATACATTTGTAATCTCAGTTATATTTGAGAATTTTGACACTTCAGTACAAGTCTCGCTCCACTCCAGTAGGTACCCGTACCATGAGTCACTGACAGTGTCAAAACTGACATATACAACGTAATATAGAACGTAATTTACTTTCTATACATCTCGCTCGCGCTTATATGCGAGTATGAGCGAGATGCATACCTATTAAGTAAGTTACGTTCTCGATAGCGTTTATATCAATGCCGAACTGCTGGTAGCCACACAGCTATTCTAAATAAACCTATACATAGGTTTGCTTATTTTCTTTTCAATCTGACATCTGCAATTGGGATTATTACGCAAAACTTTGCGTAGGGGGCGACACTAGCTTAACTCTAAACAAACCGCCTTGATGCAAAACATATTTGTAACAAATAATCTGTGAAACATTGTCAAATAACTGTTTCAGGCATAGTATATATGACTTACTCTATGATTTAAGGTTTGTGTTTGTGCTGCCTCTGGCGGCAGAACATTGCAGTATTACTCCCTATTGGTTAAAACTTTACTAGTTACTTAAACCGAAAATTCCAAATGAAATAAAAACTTGTAACAAGAAGATAAGTATGAATGAAGTAAGTATCCGTAAGTAAATATAGAAGGATTATGGGAAGTTATTATATATTTAGTCAAAAAATATATCTTGGTTAGCAGAAAAATCCGATGGTCAGCAAGCTTAGACTTTTACTGCCCAACTGATTTTACTGCTGACCGAAACATCAATTGTTTTCAGACCAGTTAAACGATACTTACGGCCCGATTCGCAGAATGATTAAGACACGTTTGATATCCTGGAAAGATCTTTAAAAGATCGATAATTAAACGATATGTCAAAATTGACGTTTATTTCGATTCCGCTGTGATCCCAATAAGATTTATCTACGATATTTCTAACGTCAAGTGTCATTGATTGCCGGAATCGAGCTGCTTCTGTCAATTATACGACATACAAACGATTTCTAAATGAGCACTTATCTAAACCAGAACTTATCGTTATCGTATTTCATTCTTCGAATCGGGCCGTTATAATTATATTACCTATTTAAGTTAAATATATTAAGTGAAACGTTTTATCGTTGAACCTCTACCCCAAGCCGAGTAAATAGTGTGTGCTCGTATATTTGCCGTGGCGCTCATTTGTAACCTGGATGTGCATTTTGTACCTTAAGTGGCTGTTTGCTTGCGTCAACACTGGAATGAAGTTAGCTCTCTGCGCCCGCCACCTCTATTTTACTTCGAGAAGACTTATACATGTAACATATTTTTATCACACTTGCTTATAAAATGCGGAAATTATTCCATGCTTAATATGTATAATATTTTTATAAACCTATAAGTATACTTTGACTAAAAATACTACAAGTAAATTATCTAATTCATCATCAATCTGTTGTCGGTAACTCTTCTTCTTCCTCGCGTTGTTCCGGCATTTTGCCACGATTCATGGGAGCCTGGGGTCCGCTTGGCAAATAATTCCGAGAATTGGCGTAGGCACAACTTTTTACGAAAGCGAGTGCCATCTGACCTTTCAACCCAGAGGGTAAACTAGGCTTTATTGGGATTAGTCCGGTTTCCTCACGATGTTTTCCTTCACCGAAAAGCGACTGGTATCAAATGATAATTCGTACATAAGTTCCGAAAAACTCATTGGTACTAGCCGGGGGTTGAACCCTGCGCTGTCAGGTTGTCGGTAATAAAGTAATAACTGTTTACAGTAATAACATTTTTTGTGTGTATCCGATAAGAGCGAGACCAATAATTACTTGACGTTAAAGGGCATTATACTTCGCGCCTCGTCCTCGAGATTAGTAACTGAAGATATATATATTACAGGACGAGGCCCTTCGTATAATTATGATAGAACTTCACTTAAGGTAAGTTCGTTTAATCATTAATTATTTGCGTGCTGAATAGATTAATAATTACAAGGCGTGGCAAATATCTTTAAAACGGATGAGGAAACCTTATAATATGCCGTAACTATTAAGTGAAGATATGTAAATTACTTCTGCTATTTAGGTTTTCACATGGCAGTATTTTTCAGCCGTAGGTAAAACTAGAGTACCCAATTTATAAAAAAAACCAAAATCGGGCCCCGTCAGAAAAAAAACACTGTACTAATTTTAGGCTGGCTTTGTATCCCTTGTGTGTGTGTTTAAAGGATATAACTAATTAACTATTCATACAAAATGATTTTTTGGAAAAATGTTGGTAGCGCAAATGTAGACTGTATTTTTTTTGTAAATCATTTCATGTAACCCATGGTAGTGCGAGGGCACGCTCTTGTCAAATACACTGCAGTAGAACAACACCATTTTTCTTAAATATTTTTCCTATTAAAATAATATCTAAAGAACTATTTCTCTAAAAAACGCAAAGAAAACTAAAGTAAAGAAGGTTTTATCATTTTTCCGCTGCATTTTCTTATGCGGTGAAAACAAAAATCACGAAGATTCCTTGAAACATTGCCATTCTTTGTAAGGAGAAGGTACAATTATTCCATTCCAGCAAAAGATGGAATTTAAGCTTAATGGGAAAAACACACTTTTAACAAAGAAAAGTAATACCTACCTAACCTACACTACCTACACACCTACCTAAGTACCTACCTACTTATATTTCAGCATATCATAAAACGAAAGGGTATCTTCGATGGTATGGGCGCTCTATATTTTTAATAAAGAAGTTTGTCTTCAGATATACAACAAGACAATACTATAGATAATAGAATCTAAAGTGCTGATAGTAATGAAAACAATAGTGTAGTACTTGCTACCGAATAACACTTTAAAATTTTCGCAATAACCGTATGTTTTATAGATTTTACCGGGTTGAACTTTCGTTCCGCAGATTTTCCTTTACAGTGCCCATATGTACATAGAAATGTAATCATTTCCCGATTTCCGATTGAGCTGAAATTTTGTAAATCACACTTGATCACTATGCAATATGATGATAATATGGATCTGATCGGATGATGGAGACAGGAGGTGGCTATGAGAATAGAGCAGTGATAAAATAACCCAAACTAATGTGTTTAAGGTTAGAATTGTCTCGATAAGTATTAGTTGCCTTTTCGTATTGAGATGCCAAATACTTATATCACATTTAACGTAATGATATGAACAGAAAATAAATAAACACCACGTACCATTATTACAACTAGCAATTTACCATGTGTGCACCTGAACTCGAAGTGCATAATGTATGAACATTTTCACCGAATACTTATTCGCGTGAGCACGCCGCCGGCGGTGCGATCTGCAGCCGTCAGTGCATTTAATAAATCATGGAAATCGCCGACGGTCTGTCATCGCTGCACGCTGACAAATTGCTGGCCCGATTGATGACCACCGAATAATTGCTTTGTTTACGTTTTTAGTTAAAATATCCGCCATTTGTCATCGGTTTGATGATATGGTGCTGGGTGAAGTCGGGTGATGATTTTGTTCAAATCAGTGCAAGCAAAATACGTTTTGTTGCGTGTTGTCCTTTCCGTCGCATTACATGATATGCGCAACAAAAAAGTTATAACGATGGATTCTAAATCATTCTTGTCAATGAATATAAGGAACATCAATATTTCCGGTTTAAAGACTTGAATAAATGTTGAGTATCTTGTAGGTTCTTGTGTGTCTTATAGCACATTAACGATTTATCATCAACTTTGAGGTTCGAACAGAATAGCCTCTCCTCCCGAACCTATTCGGTTTTTCGTTTTGTACTCATTGTTACAAGATTCCTTCCAACCTAGAAAGGAAACTACTACTTATGTCAGAAAACTCCTATAGAAAATCCTTGTACCTAACAATAAGATTTATTGTTCAAAACTGGCTAGCAAGGTTGATTTTGCTCGGCGGCGAAGTGCATAATTTATGGTGAGTCGAAAATTACAAATTTAAAAACATAGCAGTCTTGATTTAAAGTCTGGCATACAGACAGATGTCATTCCAGATCTAGAGCAGAGCCCAACTGGGGAAGTACCTCCACCTTACAGAAAACCGCAGCCAAATAACATTTGACCCTACTCATAGTGTTGTGTTCCTGCCGGTGAGTAAGGTTACCAGAGCTCAACGAGGGGGGTGGGGTTAGGGTCGGCAACGCGCATGTAACTCCTCTGGAGTTGCAGGTGTACATAGGCTACGGAGACTGCTTACCATCAGGCAGGCCGTATGATTGTTTGCCACCGACGTAGTATAAAAAAAAACACAGCTTGTCAGTAAGTAAGAAGAAAGAATACTGTACTCATCTCTTTCTTTTGGGTGCTAGTACTTGCGTAAGACAAAGACAGTATGATTCTCTCTGTCTATGTTTGAAAAGAGACAGTCCTGGGGCAAAGAATATGTGACAACGATGATGGATACAAATGTTATTATTTGGAGCGATCCCAGCTTTTAAAAAGTTGAAACGGTAATAGTAGGCGTAAATTCTCTTCAGCCAAAAATCAACCAAACGAGACTTTTTCTGAGCTTGGTAGAAAAATACACTTGTTGTTATGAAAAAAAGAAAAAACGGCGGAAAATTGTAAAAGTAATTATTATTTTTATAAAGCGAAATAATTACATTCACGATTTTAAAGGAAATGGGTGGATCGTTTTACCCGTTAATTTAAATTAACGTTATTTTAATAGTAAATTACGCTAGCATAAGTAATACGAGTATTCAAAGCTGCTTAAAGGGAAGTAGGTTCAGAATAAGGTAATAAGTAAGGGGTTGGAAATTCATAAAAAAAATATATATTTAATTTAAGATTATTATAATGTAATGTTTACCCAGGTATTGGCTTTTGTATTTATAAATGTTGTTATGTATTTTTCATGTCACTATATTATGATGTTACTATAAATGTTGTATTGACTTGTAAAAGAGCCCTTGAGGCCTACTTGCAGAATCAATTTTTGAATTTTGAATTTTGAATAGGTATAGGTATTATTAACTAATCGGGACTTAATCGCGTATTAAGTTTTAAATTTGCCTCCGACGTTTCGAGGACGGCGTTGTCAATTCCACGGGGACAAGCAACGCCGTCCTCGAAACATCGGAGGTAAATTTAAAACTTAATACGCGATTAAGTCCCGTTTGTATTAGTTAAAAATGTGTTAAAATCGTTTAAATCAGTGATAGGTATAGGTACTTTCTTTTAAGAAAATAACAAAAAAACATTGTTCCCTGTATGTTATTTAAAGATATATACTACAATTATATTGGAATCTATATACTATTTCATTAATTTAAGTACATCGATAGAAAATATTAGCATAATTAGCTCTAATTTTAAATTTTTTGCAAGTATACCTAAACCATTTCAATACTTAATTTTTAAGCCCTCTTATTGCTCGTTTTATATGATTGATTCACAGGATTATTGTATGATTGTATTCCGACACGTATAAAATATACAAGTACAATATATCGTACAAATAAAAATTTTACAAAAAAGGGAAACTTATAAACCTAGAATATATTATGCTAAAGCGATCGACATCAAAATCAAAGTGATTGATTAAGATCTAGTTAGTGGAAACAGTTTTCTCCCGAAATTGAATTTGATAGAAAACGTACCGTAATTTCGTTAGAATCGCAAAGCTATTCTTCCCTCTTAAGCACTGAGTGATATGTGTCCATGGAAATGAAAAGGTAATATAATAAAGAACATATGGATTGCTTTAAATATTTATTCACTCGGCTGTAGTGGAATTTTATAGCTTTGTATTAAATTAAACGGATTTCCGTTCCAAGGTTAAAATGAATGCTACATTGTATTACAAATTGCTACATTACCCACCTCGACAATAAAGTACTATTATTTCTGTGTCATTTCGTACCTTGTAATACAACAATGAAATGCCTAGCGGCTTCAATATTGATTGTCACTGTGATAACATACGAAGTGGCACCAAATTTAAATTCCTGTACATTTTAAATGCATTGTCATATATAAGTATACCGAGTAACTCATTAATGTACGCGTTGGCTGAGCGTTGGCTATTGCAGAACTTTTCAGAACATAAATCGAGATATTAGGAAAAATAACACTGTTGAATGGAATCGTCAGGGGATGAGGAATTGTTTCTCGCGTGTGTCTGCAACATAACATAGGGATTACTGCACATCCTCTCCTGGAGCAAACACAGGCTTAGTCTAACACTGATTTACTATCGACCAAAATTCATTGGAATAATGACGAAAATAGTGTACACTAGTCGCAGATAATTATATCAAATTCAACTTATCAAATATGTACAACATATATATAAATATTCATGAGAAAGTTCACAGAGGCGCGTTTACAAATAACTTTTTTGATAACATTATAACGATCCTTATTGAGAGAGAAATAAAAAAAAAACATTTATTAGAGCTAATAATAGGTAGATTCCATTGATATTTATTCAATCATATGTATCTATTCAATTATTTATATATTTTATTATTTATTGGAGAATTTGGCGATCATGATGAGAATTAGTATAATTAATATTGACATTGTTGCAAATTTATTGTGTAATTTTTAGTTTTGCAAATCTCTCAATTACATCTCTTCTACTTACTGCCTCCTGTAATGATGACGCCAAGCAAACACAATAAGTTTGGGATCATCAAGCTGTTTGAAAAATAATAAAGAAGGGACTAGTACCTCGTACGTTTAACTCAGGCGGTTGTTAAGTAGTTACTATAATCAAATACGGATTTTTCGAAGGATTGGCTGCGTGAAACTGATTTGTATTTATGTTATTAACTAAGTGAAAATGTAATTTATAACCTAGTGGCTAGCCAACTTAAATTACGACGAGACGGAAAAAAATAGTCCAAATTCGAAATAGTTAAAATTTTCATAAGCAAAATAACGTATTTGTATTCCTTTAATTATCTCGTTGCTTTCAATTTTTCTTTGTATTATTATTAGTTTAGTTTTAATGTTAAGTACTTGGTTGTAGACCAAATAACATTTGCCAAACGTTTTTACCTATCAACCGGCTGAAGCATATTTTGTTATAGCACAACATGTTATTGGTCGCCACGATACAGGCATGCCTAGTGCGGTTACCTATGCTTATCAACTTTGATTGTAATAACTTTTGCTTAATAAATATATTTTTTTAATTTTTTTTTCCAGTTTTTGTCCCATAACGCGGCTACTTTCTACAACAAATTCCCCGCGCTATTTTTTTACCAATCAGACGAGCGGTTAATCTATAGTGGAAAAAAGAAAAGGTATTCTATAAAAATGCTCGCGGAACTTATAGATTTGTATTTTATCAAAATATAGATAAAAGTACCAAGCCTACGTAGTTCCAAACAAGGTACCGCGGGGACGCACAACAACATCTCCACTTAGCGTTGTTTAAAACAATTTCGCGATCTAACTTCAGCTTTTATTTGTTCGACTCACGTACCGCGTCGCACATAGCGAGTTTACTGAGTTTCTCTTACGCTAAGATGCCGCTCCGCTTCTCTTCTCGTTGTTCCTTGTAAACCTTTTCGACGCTAACGACGGATATATCTGAACCGCAGGTTGCACGCCAATGATAGATTAATTAGTCATATACCACAGAGCAACATAAACCCACGTGCATATGCACAAAGTTCACGTTTGAGTGACTGCTTTTGTATTTGACACCGCGTTGGAAAGTGCGTATGTTTAGCTGTAAATTTAAACTTCACTTTCCATCACTATTTTTGATCTCACATAGACAATTTACGCACACACTTGCATTTCATTTTTGGTCGCACTTTTGAAGTTTGACAGTCGTTCTTGAACATTTTATTTCTATGTATCCGAAATATCCGGATCCGAAAAATTGACGGATATTGCAAACCCTAGCTGCGCGCTGCGCTATATCCCCGACCCGCGCGTCCCACGTCGCGTGCTGCCACCCTCGCTTGCAGTTCGTTGCGATTAATTCCATTTACTCTTTGAAAAAAACTTCCAGTAAAAAAAATCTATTTTTTATTTAGTGCAAATGTAGTAGTATCTTTAGATAAGTACCGTTTTTAAAATTTTCACGGCTCTCAAAATAATTATAAATACATGGTCCATAAATTGCTCTAACCTCGAGCCTCAATCGAATAAAAATATTTTTTTTAGGATATCATATATCGCACATTTTTTAAATTAAGATACACTATGAAACAAGGTGTTCTCTATACACTACTAAGCTTGAACCCAATAGCTTTTAACTTACTCCAAAATTACGGCACTTTATAGTTTATACCTAAAATTTAACGGTCTTCCGTACATAATAGAAACGGTGCAACTCGGGGGAAACAATCTAGTTGCGCCCTCTAACGAATCCAAAAAGAACCACGACTACACGACTTACTTCCATACTTTTTCTTAACTAGACCATACTAAAGTATAAAATGCTGAAGAATCCTCAGAAGCCTCAAATAACGACAGATGATGTAAGTGAACGGTTTAAAAAACATGTTTTTTATGACTTTCAACACTCTTATATGAACGAAGTTATCAAGGAAGCTAGCTTAGTTTCAACAAGCAACATTTTAGCGCCTAGTCAGAGACCTACGCGTTTGTCTCAAGGGACCACATTTAGTATTCGTATTGTGTTATAATACTCAACAAATACTTTCTCTATGTAAGTCATTTTTTTAATTTCTGATCCAAATTTATTTAAATTGAATGACGTCGCGTTTACAGATAATAAATATTTTTTTTTCAAAAATTTCACTTTCACTTTGGTAAAAAATTTTTTTCGCTGACTGTACTTTTCTTTACACAGGCAACTAATACTCATCGACCAAATTCGAATTATCCCAAACACAATAGGGTTGTTTCCAATTTTTTGAAACGCTTGTATTACGTTCTATATTAACTAAAAGACGCCCTAAAATTCAACTTTTATACTAAAAACGGCTTTAAATATGTTAAATTAACAAAATATATTTTGACAGGTGCCTTTGCGCCCAAAACGCTCTTTGAAAATTGTGTGACGTCACAGTTTACGGTTTGACACATAACTACATACACACGTAGAAGATACGAACTGTCAACTGACATTTGTCATTTATTGTCTATCGCCTAACTGTCAACAGTGTCAATCTGAGAGTTGTGACGTCATCAGAATCTTCACTGACGTTTCGAGTTTGGTCACGTGACGTGTGCCAAAAGATATTTTAAATTCAATATTTACAAAAATATGGTCATTACAGGTCCCCTAAAAGTAGTTTAACATGTTCTTATAATCCAAAAGAATTTATTGGGATACAATTCTGCCCTGAGATTTGTAGATGGAAACAACCCTATTAATTCGTGTTGTGTTATTTTATTACGGAATTTCCGTGGCCACGCTGCCTTACTTTCCAACCCTCGGCAAAAATGTACAGTCAACCAATTAGAATCCTAGGCCACTATAGAACCTTGTCGCTTTAACTACTAGATACTTGACACGCATCACTCAATAAGCACTGTCGTAGAAGTCATTATCGCATGGTTCTATAGTGGGCTAGGAATCAAATTGGTTGATTGTACCTATCTTTTATAGCTACCGTTGGATGGAGTCGAGAGGAAGGAGCTGGTATTGTGGAGCGCCAGATTATATTTTATTCACTTGATTTATTTTGACTAACACGGTACTACAATTAGGTATTATAATTGACCGTTAGCGCGCTAGCTCCCTAGCTCACATTCATGAAAACCGGTAAAATGTTTCAAGACGTTTTACGAGTGAAGACATTAAACGTCGAAGCCAGGCCAATGTGAGGACTGGGTAATCGGCTTTTGAGCAGGATGCTGTATGACGTAATTATTATTTTAAGTCCGTTACCAACGAGCTTACTTTCTATTGACAAGCTCACGTGAAGCGGCTTAGTTTTAAAGAAATAGAAGTTGGATTCCTATACCGGTGTGAAGTTAGCGGCCAAAGTTATCGGCCATCGATAACCCGACCAAATTAAGAAGTTAACACTTTTAATACGTGTATTTCCATAAAAAAGAGCTTAAGTGGGATATTTATAGGTCAATGGTGAAGAAAAAAGTGGGGTTTTATACAAATAATAGCGTATCACGATAAATTTTACCAACTAGGTATCAAAAATGACTTGAACAGACACCAACATTACGTACTACAGAAGTTAACTATAAACGCATTTAAAGACATAAAGACGCTTCAAATCTATTATTCACAGAAGATGTTGATTAAATCCTCACATTTACTGTTTACAAAATACACTTACCATGATTATTAGAGTTTTTGTTAAAAAAATGTACGGCCATAAGATTCTAAGCATACAAAACTAAATTAAAACCTTTTCTAGACAGAAAGACATTTTCTAATTGATACAAACAATAAAGAGTTTTTTTTTTTAAATAAAAATGCATTCAGAACCGACTTTCCTTGCTATATATAGATATTGCAACTGAATAATAGTAAGCGGCGCAACGATTCTAAAAATATTTTTTTTAAAGTTGACACAATTTTAGATTATGAAAAGTAATTATTACAACAATGAAAACCGTTAATCAAAAGCTTTTGTCGAAATATTTAAAATCCAAAAAACACGCTTTTCAAAGTCGTTTCCCGAAAAATATCCATTGGCCGAGTCAGCGGCCGAAATCTTCCTGACACAAATCACTACTTTTGACGAACTTCTAGACATTAAGACGCTCTCAAACTTACACCAACGTAGGCAGCTATCGTGGGCTTTCATAAAAAGCTTTCCAAACCGACTTTCCTCGCTGTCTATAGATATTGCAACACAATAATAGTTAGCGGCGGAACGATTCTGAAACAATTTTTTAAAATATTGATTCAATTCCAGATTATGGAAAGTAATTATTACATCAAAGAAAACCGTAAATCCAGAGCTTTCGTCAAAGCTTTCGAAACCCAATCGTATCACTTTTCAAAGTTGTTTCAGAAACGACTTTCTTCGCTAACTATAGATTATGCAACTGAAAAATTAGTTAGCGGCGGAACAATTCTGAAAATATTTTTTTAAATGTTGATATATTTCTCGATTATGGAAAGTAATAATTACGTCAATGAAAACCGTAAATCCAGAGCTTTTGTCAAAGCTTTCGAAACCCAATCATATCACTTTTAAAACAAATTTCCCGACAAATATCCATTGGCCGAGTCAGCGGCCGAAAACTTCGCTTCGCTTCGCTTTCGCTTACAAACTTACACTAACGTAGGCCGCTATCATGAGCTTTCAGAAAAAGCTTTCAGAAACTACTTTCTTCGTTATAACTATAGATATTGCAACTGAAAAATAGTTAGCGGCGGAACAATTCTGAAAATATTTTTTTAAACGTTGATATATTTCTAGGTTATGGAAAGTAATAATTACATTAATGAAAACCGTAAATTGAGAGCTTTTGTCAAAGCTTTCGAAACCCAATAATATAACTTATAAAATTAGTTTCCCGAAAAATATCCATTGGCCACGTCATCGGCCGAAAGCTTCTTGACACAAATCACTACTTTTGACGAACTTGTAGACATTAAGACGCTTTCAAACTTACACCAACGTAGGCAGCTATCATAGGCTTTCAGAAAAAGCTTTCCAAACCGACTTTCCTCGCTAACTATATATATTACAACTGAAAAATAGTTAGCGGCGGAACAATTCTAAAATATTTTTTTAAATGTTGATATATTTCTAGATTTTGCAAAGTAATAATTACATTAATGAAAACCGTAAATCGAGAGCTTTTGTCAAAGCTTTCGAAACCCAATCATATCACTTTTACAATTTGTGTCCCGAAAAATATCCATTGGCCACGTCAGCGGCCGAAAGCTTCTTGACACAAATCACTACCTTTGACGAACTTCTAGACATTAAGACGCTTTCAAACTTACACCAACGTAGGCAGCTATCATAGGCTTTCAGAAAAAGCTTTCAAAACCGACTTTCCTCGCTAACTATAGATATTACAAATGAAAAATAGTTAGCGGCGGAACAATTCTGAAAATATTTTTTTAAATGTTGATATATTTCTAGATTTGGCAAAATAATAATTACATTAATGAAAACCGTAGATCTAGAGCTTTTGTCAAAGCTTTCGAAACACAATTATATCACTTTTAAAATTTGTTTCCCGAAAAATATCCATTGGCCGCGTCAGCGGCCGAAAGCTTTTTGACACAAATCACCACTTTTAACGAACTTCTAGACATTAAGACGCTTTCAAACTTACACCAACGTAGGCAGCTATCATAGGCTATCAGAAATAGCTTAAAAAACCGACTTTCCTCGCTGTCTATAGATATTGCAACTCAATAATAGTTAGCGGCGGAACGATTCTGAAAATATTTTATTAAATATTGATACAATTCCAGATTACGGAAAGTAATTATTACAAAAATGAAAACCGTAAATCAAGAGCTTTTGTCGAAACTTTCGAAAACCATAAAAATCGCTTTTCAAATTCGTTTCCCGAAAAATATCCATTGGCCGAGTCAGCGGCCGAAATCTTCCTGACACAAATCACTACTTCTGACGAACTTCTAGACATTAAGACGCTTTCAAACTTACACCAACGTAGGCAGCTATTATAGGCTTTGAGAAAAAGCTTTCAAAACCGACTTTCCTCGCTGTCTATAGATATTGCAACTTAATAATAGTTAGCGGCGGAACGATTCTGAAAATATTTTATTAAATATTGATACAATTCCAGATTATGGAAAGTAATTATTACATCAAAGAAAACCGTAAATCCAGAGCTTTCGTCAAAGCTTTCGAAACCCAATCGTATCACTTTTCAAAGTTGTTTTCCGAAAAATATCCATTGGCCGAGTCAGCGGCTGAAAGTTTCTTGACAGAAATCAGTGATTTTGATAAGCTTCCAGACATTAAGACGCTTAGAAACTTACACCAACATAAGCCGCTATCATGGGCTTTCAGAAAAAGCTTTCAGAAACGACTTTCTTCGCTAACTATAGATTATGCAACTGAAAAATAGTTAGCGGCGGAACAATTCTGAAAATATTTTTTTAATTGTTGATATATTTCTCGATTATGGAAAGTAATAATTACGTCAATGAAAACCGTAAATCCAGAGCTTTTGTCAAAGCTTTCGAAACCCAATCATATCACTTTTAAAACAAATTTCCCGACAAATATCCATTGGCCGAGTCAGCGGCCGAAAACTTCCTGAAACAAATCACTACTTTGGACAAAGTTCTAGACATTAAGACGCTTACAAACTTACACTAACGTAGGCCGCTATCATGGGCTGTCAGAAAAAGCTTTCAGAAACAACTTTCTTCGTTAACTATAGATATTGCAACTGAAAAATAGTTAGCGGCGGAACAATTCTGAAAATATTTTTTTAAATGTTGATATATTTCTCGATTATGGAAAGTAATAATTACGTCAATGAAAACCGTAAATCCAGAGCTTTTGTCAAAGCTTTCGAAACCCAATCATATCACTTTTAAAACAAATTTCCCGACAAATATCCATTGGCCGAGTCAGCGGCCGAAAACTTCCTGACACAAATCACTACTTTGGACAAACTTCTAGACATCAAGACGCTTACAAACTTACACTAACGTAGGCCGCTATCATGGGCTTTCAGAAAAAGCTTTCAGAAACGACTTTCTTCGTTAACTATAGATATTGCAACTGAAAAATAGTTAGCGGCGGAACAATTCTAAAATATTTTTTTAAATGTTGATATATTTCTAGATTTTGCAAAGTAATAATTACATTAATGAAAACCGTAAATCGAGAGCTTTTGTCAAAGCTTTCGAAACCCAATCATATCACTTTTACAATTTGTATCCCGAAATTTATCCATTGGCCACGTCAGCGGCAGAAAGCTTCTTGACACAAATCACTACCTTTGACGAACTTCTAGACATTAAGACGCTTTCAAACTTACACCAACGTAGGCAGCTATCATAGGCTTTCAGAAAAAGCTTTCAAAACCGACTTTCCTCGCTAACTATAGATAATACAACTGAAAAATAGTTACCGGCGGAACAATTCTGAAAATTTTTTTTTAAATGTTGATATATTTCTAGATTTTGCAAAGTAATAATTACATTAATGAAAACCGTAAATCAAGAGCTTTTGTTAAAGCTTTCGAAACCCAATAATATCACTTTTACAATTAGTTTCCCGAAAAATATCCATTGGCCACGTTAGCGGCCGAAAGCTTCTTGACACAAATCAATACCTTTGACGAACTTGTAGACATTAAGACGCTTTCAAACTTACACCAACGTAGGCAGCTATCATAGGCTTTCAGAAAAAGCTTTCCAAACCGACTTTCCTCGCTAACTATATATATTACAACTGAAAAATAGTTAGCGGCGGAACAATTCTAAAATATTTTTTTAAATGTTGATATATTTCAAGATTTTGCAAAGTAATGATTACAATAATGAAAACCGTAGATCGAGAGCTTTTGTCAAAGCTTTCGAAACCCAATTATATCACTTTTAAAATTTGTTTCCCGAAAAATATCCATTGGCCGCGTCAGCGGCCGAAAGCTTTTTGACACAAATCACCACTTTTAACGAACTTCTAGACATTAAGACGCTTTCAAACTTACACCAACGTAGGCAGCTATCATAGACTTTC